>NW_022702824.1:783958-805455 GCF_011630105.1 Anneissia japonica | reverse complement strand
GGGATGGGTGGGGGGGGGTGGGGGGGGGGGGGTGTGTGTGTGTAGTTATTTAGTTAGATTTACACTCTGGAAACTCTGTCGGTTTAGCTTTTCTATATCAATTGACACAGTTAGAGAGCTCGTTATCTCGGTCGAGAACCATCCGCCGAGAAAATTTCCCGTTCCTGTTCTAGTTTAAAAAAATAATAGATTATAACCGACACTTACTTGAAAAAAGTTGTGGGGCTGTTAAAAACACCAAGCAGCGGACATCTTTTGAGAACGCCATCCCAAAGCACATAAAAACTCCCAAAACAACAGTGACAACAAATGCGAAATATGGTTCATATTCCTTTCCAAAGATAAATATATAATAGAAGATATATATCATAAAACACCCCACCACAAATCCTATCACGTTACCAAGTACTTCGTTTTCGTACGTGCCATTGACGCAAATGCGTGTGAACCACCAATCCGATTCCGTCCGAACTGAGCATGTGCAGTACTGTTTTATTTCGTTGATACATGGTGCAAAAATGCTCTTGATAACATTGAAGAAGTACATGCATGGAGCGCATGTACTGCTGCAGCAATCCGTTACCATCTCGTTTTTCTTAAAAATAAGTTTATAAAAAGAATATGATATAGGCCAATAGGGCTAGTAGAATATCGAACGTCATTAAAGCTCCGGTTTTAGTTTTCTCTCTTTAGTTTTAGTTTTTATTTTTTATTACCGTCACACTCAGTGTGGCGGAAGTGCGTGCGTAAGCCGACCCGGTCCCCCAAATTCTTTATAGAAAAAACAAATGGAGGAAAAAAGAAAAATTATAATTTAAGCCTGTGAGTACCACTTCTGGACATAGAGGTGCCTTGGTCTACATACATTCGTGGTATAGACCCTCAATTTAGAAGAGACTCACACATGTCCCCGACGAAAAAAAAGTGGGCGTGGTCGGGCGTGGCTCAAAATCTCTCGAAAGTGTTCCAGCCAGGAGGGCGAATCTCTCTAAAATCTGACAATTTAAGGATTTCGCAAAGGCTTCCTAGGCCTACTTAATCGATTTTAGAGTCAGGTCTAGGCCAGTACCCGGCCTAGGGGACCATGGACTACTAATATGTAGAAAATACAATTTTTTCTCTCCCAGATGAATTGTGGCTTTTCTTCCCGACGAGGGGAACCTGGCCCCCACCCTCCCCCTCCCCGCTAGCGCCACCCCTGTCATTTGCTGCAGCATTGTGCTCCTCCTTACCATGTTATCTATCCGTCCTTGCACTCCTTTCGGCTTTTTCTTCTCTATGAAACGAAACTCTTCTCGGGGAATATCATCCTTTCGACCAAAGAAATCGCCAATCTCGTCTTCTACAGCTTCTTGTATTCGATCCTCTATTTCATCGCGAACTTTTTCTTTGATTTTCTTCTTCAGTTTGTTTTTTGCTTTATCTTTTGCTTTATCCTTTACCTTCTGTTTCATTTTATCTTTCGCTTTCTTTTTTACCTTATCTTTTACTTTCTTCTTTGCTTTTTCTTTCATTTTCTTTTTCATTTTATCCTTTACTTTCTTCTTTGCCTTTTCTTTCATCTTCTTTTTCATTTTCTCTTTCATCTTCTTTTTAACTTGCTTTTTAACTTGTTTCTGTGCTTGCTTCTTGGCCTGTTGTTTGACAACCTGTTTCCCCGCTTGCCTTGCGACCACTTGCATTTTGATAGATGTTTACAGTATACTTTACTTATAAAAATTACAAATTAAAAACCTAAAATGTCTTGTGTATACTCACGGCATTATCGCCAACGCCTATTTTTCCCATAGAAAATGAAATTGCGCTTAGCGTTCTTATTGGTTAAACATTCTAAACACGCGCATTACGCAGTCTGCATACACGCACGACGCCGACTGAACAAACGTCAAGCCTTCAGGTCCAATGCGTAAAAATGACATCATGGCAATGCCGCAATGGCAAGACATCACAACTCATAAGAACATGCAAAGCAAAATTGAGTTGTCTCTATTATACAGGGTGTTAAATGTAGAAATAGTATCTATGACTCTTGAAATGGGGAGGGGGTGCAAAGGTAATGCGGGATGGGGCTCGTGATTTGGTGAGGCTGAGCCGCATGGCTCGTCGTGTAGGGGTTGAGCTAGCTCGTAATAAGGTGATTTGAGTTGAGGTGATATTTATTTTTAATATTATTTTTAAATTCCTCATTTTTTCGTCATCGCGAATACATCGCGCACCGCGATAAAAATTGAATTGTAATTAAAAATTACTTTCGGAAAACAAGCTTAATTAGAACCCGAAGAAAGTTACATCAAATTCAATATTAAGTAGGCCTATGAACAATTAAAGCCCCATTCCCGGCAAAATTTCAGTTTTTAAGAAAAATCAAATTTTTGTATAATGTTATAAAGATTTATAAATATAATACGGAATTGCTAGTTTAAATGAATTTAGACATTCCTAAGAACGAAAAAAATGTAAAATAAGACTGAAATTTGATTTTTTTTTTTGTGTTCCACACAAAAAATAAATGCGGATGAATTTTTCATGTTGATTTTGCGATAGGTCGTGAGAAGAAATATCGTAGGCGCCGAAAACATTAGCCTATCCAATGCTGCTAGGCTAGGCCTAGCCTTACCTCGATTTTGGTTCTGTTATCACACATAAAAACGGCCGACATGATATTTTCCGTTGCTAGTATTGACACTTGTGAATATAATAATATTTCACAGGAATTATTTCAAATTTGTTAAAAAACTGATTCTGACTGAGATTTTGACACTTAAACAAACATTTCTCAGCCTAACCGAACGACCGCATTGTGCGAGATGCGAAGTACAAAAAGTAATCTCGCGTACTGTAGTCGTTGTGTCTGTCTCTTATACACATCTCGCCTGTTACGACACTGGCTAACACGCCAATCATCCCCCTCCCTCCAATGAAAAATACTTTTCTACGCCACTGATACTGATCATATCACTATAGCAACCGATGACTGCTACAAACAGTTGGTTATAAAAAAAACTAAAATTAAAGACGGCGATCATGCATCGTACACTAAATGGAAAATGATATACTTAGGTTAGATTTAATGCATTCAAAAATTTCTTTCGGGCCTTGCAGGCCCTCAGGAAATTTTTTCAAGCATTAAATCTAATCTTATAATAATTTTCCTATAGCATACGGTACTATGCGGAGCTCTACTAATTGCTTGAATGGTGATGCGGCCGCCGTCAATAATAGAGGGCGCTGTTTGTGGCGTTTTCTTGTACTGTATTTGTGATTTCAATGGGTTAGTCAACATTTAAGTAAGCTTTAGCATGAAATTCAGTTAAAACTTATTACCAATATTTAATAAAACACAAGGCTTAAAGTTTTTCGGCGAAAAAAAAAATACAACAAAAAGGCCCGAGAGGGATTTGAACCCTCGATCTTCTGTTTACGAGACAGACGCCTTGCCACTTGGCCACCGAGCCAAAGCCAATGCGAAAAGGTTTTTTTGCTTTATTATTGGACAAACACAATTGAAGATACATCGTTTTTCCTGTGCTTTTGAATAGATGCAAGATGTTTTATGGAAGTATTACTGGTTTTCTTTTGAAATATGTATAATACTACTTGCTTAGATGATTTAGGCCTAAGGTTGGTGATAAAAACTTACTGTAGTTTAATTTCCTTACGGTGACGTCACCACTGAAAATCGCGCGACGACGGGATTCATTCAACTTTGAACTTTGAATGATGCGTGTTTTGATTTAATTTCGCGCGCGAAAGGAGAAAAGATAAGGAATTCGACTAGGGGGCCTAGCCTACAATATATCTAAACCAAAAGCCGCAGCCTAAAACAAGATTAAAGGCGGACAAAGCCTGTGAGATGAAAAACTGTAATAAAACAAAATACTGTAATAAATGATTGTGAGTATAGGCCTACTTTTACTATTTTTTTGGAAATCAGTATTTGTATTAGGCCTAGGCCTAGGCCTATTTTAAACCGTCCAAGCTGCCGTTGACAAGGCTTTAGGCCTAGGCCTAGTTTTTTTTTTAGCCTAGGCTATAAGTACTAGCGCTAGACCCTAGTAGTAGTAGTAGGCCTAGCCTAACCAGGTATCTAGGCTAGGCCTACATGGTCATGGGCCTAGCTAGCCAGCTAGTAGGACCAGGAGGAGAGCCTAGGCTAGCCTAGCTAGGCTGGACAGGGTAGGGCCTACAGGCTAGCCTAGTTTTACTTTTATTAGGTTGCGTACTGTAGTCGTTGTGTAGGCCTAGGTAGGCAAGGCCTGTAGGCGAAAGAAGGCCTAGGCTGTGCCTACTCTAGTAGGCTAGGCTAGGCCAATTTATATAGTATTAATAGGCCTATATAGGCCCTAGTAATATGTTATTCGTTCGTAGGTCTATAAAAAGACGTAGTCCGAAGCTGGAGTGGTTATATGACCCCCACCTAATGAGAGGGGACACACACCTCATGATGACGCACCTCTCCCAAACTTACCCCAAGCTTGGCTTCCCGGCCTCAGTTGGTGCGTAACGCCAAAATACTAACAATCTATGAAGAAACACATCCATCTTATTTTTTTTCCCTGATTTTTATTACCCAAATGATGGCATGTATGCCCTTCCTTGGGCCATTCTCATGACCTCTACTAGTGGATGGGGCACACTAAAGACCTATACCACCCATACTGTAAAGTTTTTTAATTGAAGAATTGCTAGGAATATAGGTGCCGGGAATCGTACTTGCTGCATAATTGCATTGGTTATATTAAGATTCGGTCAAAACAAAGTCTAATTTTCGGCAAAATCATCTCGGAAATCAGCACTTATTTCCCGAAAAACACAGATGGATTTCTAGGCCAAATTTTTGTGCAGAGGATATATCCCCCTTCGCAGGCCTTATCATAGAGATTGGTATACCACCACTTACCATTGCATTTGCAAATAGTTGTTTATTTTTATATGTGAATACTTTTTTACTCTCTTTGAGTATAAATATGATTGCTCCTGCATATTACAGTACATTGAATGGCAGCATTCGTTTGAGGTCTGCATATGTC
This sequence comes from Anneissia japonica, assembly GCF_011630105.1. Classification (NCBI taxonomy): domain Eukaryota; kingdom Metazoa; phylum Echinodermata; class Crinoidea; order Comatulida; family Comatulidae; genus Anneissia; species Anneissia japonica. The sequence continues at coordinate 800,425 of NW_022702824.1, read as the reverse complement.
GAATATTGCCATTATTCAAAAAGAAATATAAGGCATGAAGTTTGGAAACCTCTTAACAATATGACTTAATTCAATAATAATTAATATATTAAATATTAAAAATATCAACTTGTTAACTTTAAAAAATAAAGATGTGTTCACAAACTTACGATTAAGATTGCTACCGTAAGTATTAACCCTCTGGATACCGGATTCTTTTGTAGTGCAAACCCTTGAATACCGGATTCTTTTGCAGTGTAACAAGGCTTTTTGCGTTTTTTGAGTATACATCGTTCTGGTGGATTTTTGGGAACTTTCTGTAAATTATACAGAAAAATGTTTCCAAAAAAAAGAAAGCTTTTAGAATAAGCTTTCATTTGATGTATAATTTATATTTTTTTGGAATTTTTTTTTTATAATATAATATAATATATATAATATAATAGAAATGACGGAAAAATGCTACATATAAATCGTCAGCAAAAACCGAAAAAAAAAAAAAATTATAGTAAAAAAAAAAAATAAAAACAAATATTAAACATTCCTATTCCACACAGTTATATAATTTATTTACCCAACCATCCATAACTATATGCACGATCTTTCCATTCAAAAGCATCGACTACCCTTACATTTCTAGGCCTAGGCTCATCTTCATCAAGAACATCTCCGCCGTCAGAACTGCTTGAAGCCCCACCGTCATCATCGCTAACAGGCACGTCTAAGTCTCGCACATCTAAAAATTCACCTTCATCGCTGTCTGAATCAAAAATCAGGTCAATCGCTTGCTCAGCTGTGTACACATCTTGTAACGATTTTAAATTAATATTTCTAAAAATTTTTATATAAGCGCATGTGAGTTCTTCACAGATTTCGAAAGACAAAAGCTTCACGCATGCGTGTACAAAATTTCTGACGTATTGGAGCTAAAATAAAAACAGAAGAGCGATTTGAAAACCACCTATTTTTTAGTCACTAAATTTCGATTGCAGTCTAAAATGGGAATTCTCGGCTTGAGGTCAATTTCAACTACAGTCGAAGACAGTATCTAGAGGGTTAAAACTCCCATAAAGCTATTACATTAATGTTTAATTATCTGTTCTATGTTTTTAGATAAAAGAAATACGTAAGAATGGATTGCGAGCTGCTAGCTACTTGTAATGGACTTGGCTTTCTTGAAGACGGGAAGATATACAAGAAGGAACCAGATTGCTTAGGTAACTTATTAATTACTTATTGATTTGCTTTGCTGTCTTCAATCCACAAAATCAACCACTTTAATCTACAAACTGTACTACTTATGAGCATGTCAATAAGATCAGGTAAAAAGTTAGGTATAATTTCTGAAATCGGAATTGTGAAGTTGAAAGTTAATAAAAGAATAATGTAAAGCTTAGATTAATATAATTAATGTTTTAATAGGAATGTATATTAACAATTGAAGTTTGTTACTTTCACAGAGACAATTAAAGATCTGATTAAGTTTTTGCGACGTGAGGATGATACAAAAGAGGTTCGTCGTCAACTTGGAGGAGCACAAATATTGCAAAATGATCTGCTGCATATAGTGAAGCAGTATCCGGAGGATGAAACGCTTTTCGAAGCTACCATCAGGTAATTAAGATAGTATGGGTGAAAAGGTGCAGTGGTATTTACATCAAGCCAAATTTGGCGTGCATACATGTACATTCTTGGCTTTCATAATTCTTCCTGAACCGTATTCGGAATATACGCCTCCCTCAATATTCACCTCGGGGCATTTATTTTTTCCTCGGATAAACACCCCCTTAAATATCTGTAAACAAATCTAATGGAGCAACATCATTATCAACCCATTCTATTAATGTTCTATTCCTTCCAGTAGAATTACAGTTTTTCTCACCCAGTTGGGGTGAATAAGTCTTTATGATAATGCAGTAACACATTTTGTTGTAGGTGCACATTTACAGTGAAATTAAGCAGTGTTTATTTGAATACATACGTATCCATTTGAAAATCCATTTAACGCCTCCCATGAATATACGCCTTTGCAAAAAATCTCCCTTAAAACCCTTCTTAACTATAAAAGCCCTAGGGCGTTTATTCGATTATATACAGTAAGTTATAGAACTCATACCGCAATTACTCTACTAATTAGTGTGCTAGGTTCAACTGTGGGCTCCGACAGGCTCAGGCAAAACCCACCGAAAATTAATTTTAAAGCATTTGAAATTTCTACGTGTATTCCTCATTAAAAGTGTTTATTTGATGGAAATTGGTAGAGTATTACTCTTTTAGGAAAGTTATGAATTATAAATTCATTGGATATCAGCCATGTACTGTACTGTAGGATTTGAGAAAACAGCTTCCTAAGATTCCAAAATCGGAAGTTTAATATTAGGATTTGTATATTTTAAATAATCTTACTGTACTTTTCAGTTTAATGTAGTGATTGATATTTTGCAAAAAAATGTTCCTAAATATGTTTTCTTTCATAAAATGCAAAAGCATGGAATTTTCAAAATTCCAATTATCAAAAGTTTTGAGTGCTAGCATGAAATTAGAAATTGCGACAAGTATAAGGTTTTGCCAGAGCCGGTCAAAAAAGAACATTGTAGATAAAAAACTAGTAATAAACCAACAAAGAAAGCATTTTGTTTCCATGAAATTGAGTGACCACAAACTACTTTTCCTTTGCAAGGTTGATGGTAAACATCACAACGCCGGCTGAAGTTTGCTTTGGTAAGATCCCTGATGACAAGACGTTTCATCAGTATTACCTTGATACGATCTCTCATCTTCAGCAGTATAAAGAAGCATTTGCAGACGATGAGTTCATGAGCATATTGGCAGCAAAACTCAAAGGGCTGTTGGATATGGTAATAACACTCAACCGTCCCTATTACCTAATTTCATATACCATAATTGACCAAATAATAATAATAATAATAATATGTCGCTCTTATATAGCACTTCATACACAATGCCTCTAAGCACTTCACATTACTACCCCGGTCATTGGATCAAACACATATGGAACACATACTCAGCTCCCTGGGGAGAATTCCATAATATTGCAGCTACAAATACAGTAGAACCCCCTAATAAGGGGACACCTTCTGGAACAAAAAAGGAATATAAGTACAAAATTAGATAATAATTTAATAAAAAGGGTTTTTAAACATTGTGTGAACATGTGTGGTGAATACTAAATCATACTTCCTTTGATGATATTTTAATCAGCCAAATACAAAACTATTAACAGAGTGTTCTTTAACATAATTATCAGAAAGCTACAAATTCAATATAAGCTGAATTTTACAAATGTATAAGACCACACTGGACAAGCAGCCATCAGATTAAAATGTGTTAAAATGGTAGAAACAAGTTAGGGATGATATCCCACTTTGTTATTGCTGACTTTCCATGATTTTTTCAATTTTATATCTTGTTTATAAAATTTTCAGGAATGGGAGGATAGGCGGGATGAGCATACACTTCTAATGGAAAGAGTCTTGCTGTTGATTCGCAATATTTTGCATGTACCGTCCAATCCAGAGCAAGAGATGGTGAGCACCAAACTGCCGTCTGCTTCCATTAAAAGAAATATTATGATGATGTCATATCCCATCCATATATGGGAAAATCACAGGAACTGTATTTGTCACACATAACCTAGTAGTGAGGACGTAGAATTGAAAAAATTCAAACAAATCCATATGTATTTTCTTAACTTGTTTTTCGGGTAAATTTATATAAATTATATAAATCTAAAAAGTTTTAAGATTGTTAAAGCTGTTTAATGTTTTTAAATTTTCGATTACAATTTACATTTCTATTGTATTGTATTTTAACAATCCTCTTTTTTACTTTTTCTGGTTTTTTTTTACTTTTGATTGTTAAGTGCAACATCTGTTTTAATGTAAGGACCCCAACTGAAATAATGTTGTATTTTTAACTTGCTTGGGTTATCCTTGGTATTTTGTCGTATGTTTTCTATGTTAGCTTATTCTTTGTATTTATGTATTTTGATACTGATAAAAATCAATCAATCAACACTATATTTTCTTTTTTGCTAGCGAACTGATGATGATGCATCTGTACATGACCAAATTCTATGGGCTTTTAACATCAGTGGTATTGATAAACTGATCCTGTACATTGCTAGTTCAGAGGAAGAACAGCAGTGGTGTATGCATGCAGTGGAAATTGTCTCTCTCATGTTCAAAGAACAGGTAACTCTTAAAGTCAGGCTATGGAGGAAACATTTGTTGTAGAACTGATTGTTGTAGAACTGATTTTTCTAAGACAAAAAAAAGTAGTTTGACGACAAACTGGGGAACAGTGAATGAGATACAGATTTTTGAATATTTAAAAACTGGGCGGGAAAAGGGGTGTAACCGCCCTATTTAACATCTTTTTCTTTAAAATATCTAAGTACAAGCGTGTGGCATAGCATGTAAGGCGTTCGGCATTCAGTCTTAATGTCGAGTTTAAGACCATGCTTGTCACACTGCTTGCTTGAGCAAGAAACTTTATCTGCCTTTGACTCTCTTTACCCAGGTACCTGGTAGGAGGTGAATGATTCTGAATGAATTTAGTATATTTATTAGATTAGTATACTGCAAGTGTTTCTTCAATGTATAGACTAAAAGTTTTGAAACTTACACGACAGTTGATTGGTTGGTTGACAGTAGGTTGAAGAACCATTTACAGTATACTAATTCAACTAAAGACTAGATTCTTCCAAGTATTTTATATTAGATGATTATTATTATTATTATTATTATTATTATTATTATTATTATTATTATTATTGTTATTATTATTATTATTATTATTATTATTGTTATTATTATTATTATTATAGTGCTGATTACACATATGATTAGGAATGCTTCCCAAGGAGCAGAGGAGGTTGCACATTGTGTATGATTGATTCTGTATCCAATGATCAGAGAAAAAGTAACTTTAGCAGTTCTTCCATAATTGGATATGTGCCCTACTTCTAATAAAATAATAAAATAGATAAAGTAAATAAAATAAATGAATAAATAAAAATATATAATAAATAAAATAAACAAAATAGATATTAAAATACATAAATAAAATAAATAGACCTGGCAATAGCCAAAATCACTCCTCTAGGAATATACATCCTACCTGATAGCAGCTAAAATTTTGGCAACATAAAAATAAGTAAAGTATGGCTAAATAAGAAGAATGACCACCTTTATTGATGCCACACCACTTAAGATGAATAGTCACCCCAACCCACAAATATCTTTTGTTAACCCTCTTAATCCCGGATTTTTTTTGCAGTGTAACAAGTTTTTATGTGTACAAATTTCTTAGTAATTTTTTAGAACTTTCTGTATTTTTTACAAAGAAATGTTTCTAAAAACAAATGTTCCTTGTAGAAAAAGTTTTCACTTGATGTATAAATTATATTCTTAGGATTTTTTTTTACAAAGCACGATTTGAGTTTTTTGAAAATTTCGAAATAAACAAGCTTGAGGCATGCGTACAAAAAAATCTGAAAGCTTTGGAGCCAGAATGTACACAGAACAGTGATTTGAAAACAGCCTATTTTTCGATAGTAAATTTTGACTGCGGTTGGGTAGCCTCAACTTCAAATCCATTTCGACTGGAGTCGAAGTTGGAATCAAGAAGGTTAAATGGGTTTAGATCATTTTATTTTTTATTGGAATAGTTTTCAAAATGAGAACTGAAACGTGTTTGTCTTATTCACTTTAAACTATGTTAATTTTAATTTCTTTTATTAGACACCAGAGCAGTTGGCAAAAGCAGGAGTAGCCAAATCTCTAAGTGAGAGAGAAAATGAGAAAAGGGAGTTGGAGGCCATTCGACTACGAGAACTTGCTAAGCGTAGAGAACAGTTTTTACAAAGGAGTTCCAGGTGACATGGTGTTTTTATTAGAACCAAATTGACCATTTGGTGATATCAGCCCCTCAGTGTTGTGGTTGTTATCAGCTTATACAGCACAAGATGCTGAAGCCTTGTGCTTTACAAAAAAATAAATAAAAAAATACACTCAGGTATACAGTAATCCCACCCCCTACTTAACGTCTAATTTTATGTACCAGCCTTTCCTCGGGCAAAGGCCCAGGGTGTGAATTGAATGAGTATCTTTTAGCTGAGTTTTACAAGTACTGTAAAAAGAAATATTGGCTTTGAATTATAATAATTATTACTATTATTAGGCATGCAGTGCTGAAAAATCGCCATTTAAAAATCTATACAAATCCATTTGCTCATGACAGGCATTCTCGATTTGGCGGATCATTCAGCGTCAAAAACGTGAAGTCAATCAGCGATCGTGATTTGATTTATCACCAGTCGTTGAATCAAGCAAAACATATCAACTTTGACCTGGACAAGAAGCCTGCCAAGAAACCAAAGAACCGCATGCCGATGAATGAGAGAAGTGTTTCACGCAGATCAACTCTTAGTATACGACTATTCTTGAAGGACTTTTGCGTGTTATTTTTAGAAAATTGCTACAACACTCTGATGCATAATGTCAAGGTGTGTTTATATATCTCCTACGATTTTTGATGTAAAGGGCTACTGAAATACAGTTATTTTACTCAATTTATTAATTATAATTTTATTTTTATTTCTTCATCAATGTGAATAAGTACAGGTAAACATAGTTGTTTATAATTTTGTTTTATGATTTTTTTTTTACATTTAAATTTTTGATAATGTTTCTAATTCAGATTAAAATATTATGTTGGATTCTATGTAGATCAACAAAAAAATGTTCACTCACTTGCGTAATATCAGTGATGAAAAATAATTAATGGATCAAAGTGAACAATTTTTAGTTTAATTACAATCTCAGTGGTATAAAATTCAAAGACCCTTGAACATGAAGTTTTAAATGGTTTGCTTTTTCTGACATATTCAGGACCATATCTTACATGAGCGAGCTCAACAGAATGATGAGACGTACTACCTGTGGGCTATGCACTTCTTCATGGAGTTTAACAGGATTTACAAATTTAGAGTTGATATTGTAAGGTGAGCACATGTTTAATGCTATCAAAGATAAGTTCCAGTAAAGAGTTTTGCTTAGTGTTTGAGTTGATATTGGACATTATTTGTATGTATTTATTGGTTTAGTTGTTGATTTATTTAATGAAGTATTTTTTTATTTGTTTATTGATATATTAATTGATTGTCATACTGATTTATTGCTTGATATTTGAGGCTTGCCATCCCAAAACCAGTTTATTGTCGATGAGTAATTAGCATAAGAATGTGGCAGCATCGTATACTTTAGTACAGAGAATCCGTAATATTTATACTCTTAACTTTGTTAATAATAAGTTGATTTTAGTAAATCATTTTAAAGCTTATAAGTTTGAGAATACAAATATACTGTATTATCAAAAATTTTTGTTTTAGTCACTGACGCTGGTTTTGACATGGCAAGCCCCATATTGTTCGATTGACAAATTGCTTGATTATTGTGTGATTTGTACAGTATATTAATTATTTAATTGATATATTTAATGTATTTCTTGATATATCTTGATATACTGCCTGATTTATTGATATATTGTCTGATTGTTTTCAATGCTTGATTGCTTTATTGATTGATTGAAGAGGGAAATTTCAGACAGATGGTACAAAGTAACATTTTCAATTCAATGTTAATTTCTTATTGTTAATATCTCAATTTATTTTTTGTTTTGGTTTCTAGTGAAACGTTCTCGGTGCAATCATTCCACTTCATTGAAACTCAAATCACAAAATACCTGGATATGTTGATGACAGAAAAAAAAGAAGTTGTCTCTTGGTCCAGAAGGTAAGAGACTGATCACTTTCAGAAAAAAATAACCCCATAAATATCTAGTAATTCATTAATTTTGTTAGAAAAATGGTCACAGGTCACGGTCACACAAGTCTGATTTTTTATCCTGAGCATTATAGAAAATAATGGAATGGCCTGCCTGCGTCTTGTTCAGTATTTAGGCACAGGGCAGAAAAATGAAGTGACTACTGTAGTGTTATTCTTGTTATTAATATTTTGATTATCTTTTTATTTGCTACAAGACACATGTTACTGTGATTGATTAATATAATAATTGTTATTATAAGTCAATCGTGACGTCATCACTGTAACTCCCAATGTTATTTACATACTCCCCAGCGTCCGCTAATTTTTCTATTAGTGGACGCTTGGCTTGGTTTTTTTTATTTTCGTGTGCAAAAAAAATCCTCATTTTTTCGTCGCCGCGAATACATCGCGCACTGCGATAAAAATTGAATTTTGATTGAAAATTACTTTTGTAAAACAAGCTTAATTAGAACCTGAAGAAAGTTACTTCAAATTCAATATTAAGTATGAACAATTAAGGAATTGCTTATTATGATCAAATAATTATATTTTCTATACAGGTATAATATTGTAATTACTAAATGTGTAACAATAATTTATAAAATAAAATTTTTAGCTTCTTACAAAAAATAGAATGTAAAAATATATATATAAAATTGGAAAGGAAAACTACAATTCATGTTCACATGTGTTCACACAAAATATTGTTATTTGGCAGACTACATCTGTGTCTTCGATGCTACAAAGAACTTCTGTTGACAGTCGATACAATGGGTCGATCAACGGATGAATCTCTCAGAGACACTGCACACATTATTACAAGTAATGTTGTGTATGTCATCGAATATCGCGAAGTCTTTATAAGTCTACTGAAGAAATTTGATCAAACCAAATTCACACAGTAAGATTAGAAAACATATAATATTTATGTTTTAAAAACATTTTTATTTTGCTCTAGCATAATATCTTGAAATGCATTCTAACTAATCAAGTTTCATTTGTTGAGTGTATGTTGTTGAATATGTTAAAATATTACAAAGATATTAGTAATATATGCAAAAGAATAATTATATATGTAATTGAGTTAATGCAGTTTTAAGTAAAAGTATTCATAAAACATAATATTTATTCATAAAACATACTATTTATGTTTAAAAAACAATTTTATTTTTCTCGAGCATAATATGTTGAAATGCATTCTAACCAATCAAGTTTCAATCATTTATTGAGTGTATGTTGTTGAATATGTTATAATATATTACATAAGATAATAGTATTATAATATATATATTACAAAGATAATAGTAATATATGCAAAATAATAATTATAGATGTAATCGAGTTAATGCAGTTTTAAGTAAAAGTATTCGAAAATTAATTGGTACAATATTCAACAATAGTTCAGTTACTTCCACTTGCATTCCAGAGGATATTTGAAAGATTTAGTAGAAACAACACATGTTTTCCTGAAAATGCTAGAAAGCTTTTGTAAGAACAAGGCTAATGTTATTGTACAGAAGAAAGCCAGAAAGAAACGTAAAAAGAAAAAGAAAGGTTTGTGTGCTATCTTTTTATGCACTTTTTTATATGAGAAATTTCATCATGCCCCAGCAAGGCATGATCACTTACCTTCCAAAGGATTGCTACTTCTCACATCTGGTATACCATGCATAACTATTTACGTGTGAAATCCCTGGTAGTCCACTAATTATGCAACAAAAAGTGTACCTAGGACAAGTAAAAACTTGCACTTATATCACTTGATCCCAGAACACTACTGTTGTAGTAATTGGTACAGATATGGTACTATATACTGTATTAATAGTGTTGTTTTTGGTTGTTATTTCTGTTCTAATTTTATTTCATTCCTTCCAGCATATACATGACAAAAAAAACCACAAAAACAAAACAAAGACAAAGAAAAAGGGAGGCTGAAGAGGGGTAAAAGAACTACAAAACTACTATCACCAGCTCCAACTTTGAAAACTTAAACATCAACATTAAAAATATAATATCATTATTATATATTAATTCAAATATAAAAAAAATTATTGTTTTTGTTGTTGTCATTCTCGTCAGTTTTATTATTTGTATTGTTTTGTTTTTTAATAATATGATTTATTTTGATTGGTGTGGTTGTGGTTCTAGTGTGTTACATTTGCATGATGACAATCTGACCCCTCTTGGGGGAACTAACAAAATGAGGATGATGATTGTCAATTTGTTAATATACCTGAATGAAAAACCAATAAAAGTCAACAGATAACTTGCCCTGCGAACATAATAAATATTGAATTTACAAATCTCCCACAGTTTTTACTGCTATCGGTGTTTATAGTAATTTGCAAACTTCCACTAAATCATGTAGCTTTAAGATGTCAGATGCTTAGCCCATGATATTCTTTGTATGCATATTCCTTTCAAACCTGCAGCTAATAAACAGAATACACTGTCTGAGGATGCGTTGAATGCACAATGGGGAAATGTGTCTAGCTCCTTGTCTGCGATGCTACAAGGTCGGGAAGATATCCCCGAAAATATTACTCCATTTGATGCAGCTTCCGATCAACCAGTTGAGGACCAAAGGTAAGGTCTTGTTACCACAAAGGTGGAGTTCATGTGGTTGGCTTGTGATGTCACTATATGCAAATATAATAAGTGTTGTGTTAAAATAAATTAAGTGATATAGTGACACCTGCTTGAAAGTAGTTGAGGCATGTTCAAGGCTGTAACCAGTGGGTGTGGGGGTGTTGAAAAATGGATCAACTGCCTGGAGCCTATTTAACCATGAGGTAGGAGGCTGTGTAATTAGGCAAAGCTCTTTACCTACATTTGACTCTCTCCACCCAGGAGTACAAATGTTGACTTGGTAGTTTCAAACACAAAATGCAAAAATTACTGTTGCAACATTATGGAATTCTCCTCAATGAGTTTACAGTATGTGCTTGATCCAATGACAGGAGGTAATAAATGTGAACTGCTTAGAGGCTGTCTCTTATACACATCTAGATGTGTATAAGAGACAGATACGATCCGATACATTTAGGGTGTTTAAAGTAGAGAAAAGTGTGGCAGATGATGTCCGAGGATGAACATCAAGTACAAGCCTCAGTTTTGTAATGATTGGATATTTGCAACGACGGAATTACCCCTGGATCCCTATGCACTACAGCAGTAGTCAATGTGTGGAAGGATAATAGTATTATAAACTAAAAATTTAGTATTGGAGTCAAGATAGTTTTTAGTACGTGCTAATAACGAAATTGATAAAGCAAGTTTGGATCTAATGTAAGCTATTTGACATGAGGATGCCATGTCATCTTTTCGTCGAAGATAATACCAAGGTGCTTATGACTTGTGACTTGCTTAAGACTGTGGTTAACATTTATATTAATAGTGTTATTATTTTTTAAGCGGTGAGGAATGCCAATTAACAGTTTCAGTTTTTTCCAGATAGTTTCAGTTTTTTCTGAAATAGTGAAAGCTTGGAAGTCAAGTAAGCTATATTTTCTAGAAAGAAATAATGTGAAGTGAATGCGAAGTATTGTTATCATTCTAAAATACATTGCTGAAAACAAGTCACTTTGTATCTTGACTGGTCATGGACCTTTAGTAAAGGTTTGTTTTGATTACATTTACGTGCATTCAGAATTTGATGACAAGAACGAACTGTATCATGCTTCCAGGAAGATTAATGAGTGCCAAGTATTCTCATCATTCCAAAGAATATCTTAAGACAGGATGATGTACTTAACATTACAGATGGTTTTCAGAATTCAATAGAAGTTTGTTGAATATTGAACCATCTGGATTCAAAGAGAAAAAGTAAGGGAAACAAAATTTAATTCTGAGTTTAGGAAGAAATAAAGGCACAGTTCAATATTATTTGGACATACATCTGTAAAATAAAGATGTGTATAAGAGACAGGTATATAGGTCCCTGGTTTTAAATTAATTTACTTGAAGGTCCAAATTATTTTTAGAGTTGATATAACAGGCCAAAAGATAATATCCGAGATGCAAGCAACCTGAAACTCTTGGGTACAATGCCCAAATCTCCCTGCTACCACAAATTCTTTGAAGGTTTGCTTCGGCCTTTCAAATTCTATTTTTAACAGTGGCGGATTCAAGGGGTAGATGAGCAGGCATGGGCCCACCCCCCTAAATTTTATTTTCATCAAATAAAATAAGGAAAAAAGGAAAATTGTAATCAAAATCAGGTCAGAGAGTACCATTTCTGGCCATCTAGATGTGCTATAATCATAAATTTTACCTTAGACTCAACCATGGTGGGGCCGAGGTGGTGTAGACTTCCTGGGCTCTCTCTATTCCGAATTTCTGGATCCACCACTGTTTAATTTTACTGCAATATTATGACACACAGCATTCATTATAATTATATTGAAACCAAAGACCGATTTAATATTTTGCCAAAAGAAGGCACTTCAAGAACTATTTCTTCTTTGTTTTAAATCATCACAAATTGAGAGTGGCGCCAAGATTTGCTCGACAATGGGGAAAGAGCAATGTCACTGAGTTGCAAGCAAGTTGTTGTAATTCATGGACCTGAAACTCTTGGGTACAGTGGTCAAATCCCTCTGCTGGTGCAAAGTTCACTGTGAAGGTTTTCTATTTTTAATCTTTTCAATACTTATGTATTAATCTGTGCTGTTGTAGAATAAAAGGTGCTTGCACCACTAAAACTGATTTAAATCACCATCAATCATATACATTATGTACTTAAGTATGTTAAGTCTAAATGCACCCCATCGTGTTAGGATTCAATATTTCAACATTAATTATGTCATCATCAGGAATCAGGAATAAGTCTCTTTTCTATTTTCAGTCTCTCTTCTTTTCTAATTTCCTGTTCTAATTCTATGTTCTAATCATTCTTCTCATCACTGTAAGTAATTTCACCCCTTTATAATGGGACCAAATGGGAGGAGCTATATCAATTCCAAGAATTACTATTTTGAATTGATGAATAACTTATTGATTTTGAAGTGATGATAAACCAGGGCTACATAATCATAAATTTTCTTACCTCAGCCCCAACCATGGTGGGGCTAAGGTGGTAAAGATCCTCCTCTGTCAAAGCCCCTCCCTGATCCCCCTCTATTTTAAATTTATGGATCAGCCACTGTTACCTAAATCACATAGAAAAACATTATCCTCATATGTTGCTTATATCAAATTTCAATCTGAATTTCCTTCTTAGTTAAAATTTCTTTCTGTAGTTGACCACAAGTTAGTGCTGCAATGTACCTGTTAGTACCATGTTAATACTGAAAATTTGTTTCATCTGATCAACTTTTGTAATTGTAATCACTAATTATTCACTAATTACTTTGATTAAATATCATTCATAAGAAATTATAACTCAATAGGCACATAGATATAAAGTTTGCTTATACCTTAATTACCTTAACTAAATCTTAATACAATTTCTACTCTGCCTACTGGTACCTAGTGGCAGTCTCAAAGAGGGGTCCCAGGGCCCCATAAGTTTATCCAAAATAATAAAAATTTATGGATCAGTCACTTAAAAAAAAACATTATCCTCATATTTTGTTTATATCAAATTTCAATCTGAATTTCCTTCTTAGTCAAACTAACCCAAGTTGAAAGTTTAAATGACAAATCATTTCAATTCTTGTTAGTACTGACAATACAGTAGTAAGCATATAAGCCTACACTATTTCATTACTTCCTTATGACAAGGAAACATGCAAAAAATTTAAACATGATGGGAAGCCTTTGGTTAAAGGAAAGTCGCTTAATGTTTTATATTCCTAACCATCCCCATCTATAGTAGAATTGTTTTTAGAGTATAAGCATTTCATCTGGCTGATCAATATTTCATCAAACGTTTACTTGTAAATCTTCTGATGCATCTGAAACAATTAAAAAAGAAAATATTTGGCATTTAGTAACTTAGCTTTATCAAAATCAGATTCCTCCTTTTTATAACCTCCATGATATTTTTAACATTTTGATTACAACATGCATGTTTATTCTTTTATTTTACTGGTAAATAGGGAAGTTTGGACTGAAGGGGATGTATTTGGTGCTGTTGACATTGAACCTGAAGATGAGTTTATGGCCCTTCGTGAAATTCTCATGACCAATTTAAATGGTAGGATGCTCTTTCAGTTTCAAATTGTCAGTGGCGTATCTAGGTGTGAGCACTCCCCCAACCCCCTCCCCCAAAAAGATATTCTTTAATTCAAATCACGTTATTTTTCAATTTAGCACACCCTCACCTAATCATCAAGCGCCTCCCCCCGTGCCTCCCCCACCCCATAAGACTACTAGATATGCCACTGCAAATTGGCATATATTCTTTCCAAACATTTGTTCATATAGTTTCATATATTCTCTCTCTTTTGATTGCAAATGTGACTGCTCTGCCTCTAGGGGGCCACTATCTTGGTCGCTGTCCCAGAGCACCCATTGGGGGAAAATGTGTAACCTTCTCCTTTGTTCGCGCCACCTAGGTAGAGTTCTGGGATTAAGCCGGGGCAGTGACTGATGGTTGACCCTTTGAGACTTTGCGTTGTTTACCATAACATATTGTAATTTCACAAATCTTTGAATTACAAACTTTTTATTAATTAACAATTAAGTGATAAAATAAATAATGATTTGGAATTGTTGAAGCGCATAGAATTTTAGACATGCGCTACATAAATATACTGTACAATAATAATAATAATAATTAATAATAATAATAATATTTGATGAAATATGTAGTCCTCTCTTTATTGCTTTCCAACTTTATTGGTTCTACCCTTAGGCCACACTTTGCCCACATTGAAGCCTACTTTTTATTGAACTGAGAGTAATCATGCATGTCAACACTTTATTGCAAGTAAAATTTGTGCCTGTTTTTTTTTTATACAATTTTTTTTGTAAATATGTTGCTGAATAAATTTTGATTAAAGTTATGAGTTTAATGTACTGTAAATGGCAGTTGAGGTTTTGTTCGGTTTCATTAAATGCAGTAAAACAACAGGAAAAGAAATTCCGGGGTATTTATTTGAAACACAAGCTTTTGACTATAAACTATTATTCATAATTTTTTCATTGTGTTACAGGAAGAAAGCATGTTTTCAGTAAACTATGTTGTCATTAAGCCAATTTTTGTACTGCAGCAGTTCCCAGCAAGATTTCAGTCGGCAAAAATCTGATTATTGTATATGTTATAAAGTTTTATAAATGTAATACGAAATTGCTAATTTAACTGAATTTAGACATTCCTAAACATGAAATAAATGTAAAATAAGAATAAAATTCGATTTTTGTGTTCCACACAAAAAATAAATGCGGATGGATTTTTCATGTTTGATTTTGCGATAGGTCTGCAAAGAAACATAGTAGGTGCCGAAAACTTTAGCCTATCCAACACCGCCAGGCTAGGCCTAGCCCTACCTCGATTTAGGTTCTGTTATCACACGAAAAAACGGCCGGCATGATATTTTCTGTTGCTAGTATTGACACTTGTGAAATATAATATTTCATAGGAATTATTTCAAATCTGTTAAAAAAAATGATTATAACCAATATTTTGACAATTATAGAAACATATCTCAGACCTACTCGATCAATCATAGTGTGCAAGATGTGAAGTACAAAAACTAATTTCATTTAAGAGGGTGCATTTTATTGACTGTATAAAGTATACATTAAAGTGAGAGCATTCCAGCGGATGCGATCTACAACCTCTGAATTTGCCTAGTAACGAAGAATTTGAAAATGGTTATCTCCTATGAGAAATATGCATTTTTTCTAAAAAAAGAAATTCTTTTTTAAAGAAATTTTTGCCGGGAATGGGGCTTTAAGTGTTCAAAAAAAGTTCTAATGGTTAGCTAAAAGCCCTGCTTCTTCAAGTTCTTGCTTGATTTATATATGTGAGGTCTCACCACAAAATGAGATGCATCGTTCGTGAAATCATATTGAGATATTCACCAAAAGAGGCCAAAGTCAAAATTATTACAAAATGTTGATTTTAAATAACTTGAAACTTATATTTTATGATTGCACAATTTTTGAGTGAATTTTTGTACTAAAACAGTGTTCTCTGTACATATTCTGTAATCCTGTTCCTATTATTTGTACAGGTTAGTTTATTTTTTAGGTTGATTCTCTCAAAAACGTGGTTGTCATACAAACTTTAAATGCTCATGTCTCTTGATCTACTTATCCTAGGGAAGCCATTCAAATCCAAATTAAAGCTTATAATGTTATCTACCCAAATAATATATTATAAACTCAATTTTTAATTTTCTAACCATTAGAGTCATTTTGTGGTGAGACTTCACATATGATGAAATAGTCAACAAGTGAATTTCCAACAACATATTGTGAAAAAAAATGAATATATAAAATATGGATGCACAATTCATAACTTCTTAGTCCAATACAGTCAACCCACATAGTACAGTTTGTCAAAAGAGAAAATAATATGAGGTTGCGAAAAATGCATAGTGAATACCACAGCTATTTTTAAGGGATTATCAACGTTGTTTTCTTGGTCTGATGGCATAGCACACACGGAGCTGACCTATGCCTATGCCCAAGTCAAGCTAAAAGTGAACTCTAATTACTTAATTTTCTCTTTTTGGTGTTTGTTGGT
>NW_022702824.1:762606-783932 GCF_011630105.1 Anneissia japonica | reverse complement strand
TTTATACTGCTAGTCCATGTTTCCCCCATTGCTTGGAGAGCCACTCAGACAGTAATTAATTTTACTTTTTGGTAATCCTGCCGGCTCTTGGAGGAAACATGGATTACCTTTTCGAATTTTCTGAATATTTTACTGTATTGTTATGATAAAAAAAAAAAAAAAAAAAAAAAAGGCAAAATAAATGAAATGAAAAATGAAATGAAATATAAATAAGTACTAGGCCTAAATACAATATATAAATAATAAACAATAAATAAAGAAGTAGAAGACAAGTTATGTGTTTAAAAACAATCCTGTTGTATCAGCGTTATTACACACCTATTGTATCGTTGCTATAGGTGTTGCAAACTATATTAGACGTATTGTTTCATTCCATTTCATTCTGGTTTATTACTAAAACAATAACATTTGACATTTCAATACTGCACTGAATTGCGTCAAACTAACAAGCTAAGCTGAAACAAACAAATTATCAAATTAATGACATCACCTCCTGTTTTTGTTATCAAACCTGCAGTTTCCTGGTAAACTACTTTTACTTTTTACTTTTTGCACAAGACCTGATAATATATACTGTATTATCCATTAGGATTTATTATGTAAATCTGAGAATGTAGTCTCCCAAAATACATTCTTTAATTATTGTGGGGAATAACACCATTTTGTTTTTATTTTCTCTCTCTTTTGATTGCAAATGTGACTGCTCTGCCTCTAGGGGCCACTATCTTGGTCGCTGTCCCAGAGCACCCATTCAGGGCAAATGTGTAAGCTGCTCCTTTGTTCACGCCACCTAGGTAGAGTTCTGGGATTAAGCAGGGGCAGTGACGGATGGTTGACCCTTTGAGACTTTGCGTTGTTTACCATAAAATATTGTAATTTCACAATTCTTTGAATTATAAACTTTTTATTAATTAACAATTAAGTGATAAAATAAATAATGATTTGGAATTGTTAAGCGCATAGAATTTTAGACATGCGCTACATAAATATACAATAATAATAATAATAATAATAATAATAATAATAACAATAATAATAATGTTTGATGAAATATGTAGCAACTTTATTGGTGCTACCCTTAGGCCACACTTTGCCCACATTGAAGCCTACTTTTTATTGAACTGAGAGTAATCATGCAGGTCAACACTTTATTGCAAGTAAAATTTGTGCCTGTTTTTTTTATACAATTTTTTTGTAAATATGTTGTTGTTTTGAAAATAATATGAGGTTGAGAAAAAAGCATAGTGAATACCACAGCTATTTTTAAGGGATTATCAACTTTGTTTTCTTTGTCTGATGGCATAGCACACACGGAGCTGACCTTTATAAATATGTACTAGGCCTAAATACAATAAATAAACAATAAATAAAGAAGTAGAAGACAAGTTATATGTTTAAAAACAATCCTTTTGTATCAGCATTATTACACACCTGTTGCATCGTTGAGTACGCACTAATTTTCACACTGATGGATGTCTACAATTGCCATCAGCATGTAGGGTGGAATGACTAACTAGTACGTACATAGTTCAAACTCAGAGACAGAGAACATGGTCACTTGTATATTAGGCACCCAACTATATTAGACGTATTGTTTCATTCCATTTCATTCTGGTTATTATTAAAACAATAACATTTGACATTGCAATACTGCACTGAATTGCATCAAACTAACAAGCTAAGCTGAAATAAACAACATTCACAAAACAAAGCACAACAATGTAATATACATTGTATTATTACAACAATGTAATAATAAATTGTATTATTACTCAAGTGACCGTAGGACCAAAGAGTATTGAAGGTACTTTTTATTCTGTATTCTTTGGTAGGATCAAACTACATTACAACCACAGTAAGTGGAGTTTTACTTTCTTATTATTACAGTTCCTATCATTAACATGCTAACTTTATAGGACGACATATAAGTGGCGATTCTATACTATTTACATACTTTTGCATTTACAGCATGCTGTTAAAGATCCGCTTTTTTGAAGCCAGTGTATTTCCCATCGCTGCTCGGAAATTCTTCACGAATTCTTCGTACTACACAGGCAGGATTAGCCTGTCTTTCTCCTTTTCCTAGACGCCCAAGTACCCAATATGAGAACTGTCTGTATGCTGCTAGACAGAAAGTTTCATTGTCAATGTCTAGGCCTCTCCGAATATCATTGCGAGCAGTAAGTGCAGTCCTTAGTACTGCTTGATTTAAACATACAGATTCAAAATCAGAATGTTCAAGAATACATCTGAGTTTGTCTATCTTCACCCTGTTACTCTTATCAATTTCCTGGCAACACAGGCATTCGTGGGCTGTAGGCATTTTTTCACATCGGTGACATTTGCACCATTCTTTACTGTGTTTTCGCCACTCATTGTCTTGTTCTTTGCCTCCATCTCTTCTAGCCATCCTTGGTTCAAGTTGTAGGTCTAGACCGTAATTCACGTTTTGTTTGAAAGTTTCAAGAATGTTGATTTCACAGTGTCAACCTAGGGAATAGGCCTGCTTTGCAAAGTCGGTGGACTTTTAAAACATTAGTCAAATTAATGACGTCACTGCCTGTTTTCATTGCCAAATCTGCAGTTTCCTGGTATACTACTTTCATCAGTATTTTTTTAGTTAAAAACTACGCTGCATTGCACAAGACCTGATAATATATACTGTATTATCCATTAGGATTTATTATGTAAATCTGAGAATGTAATCTCCAGCCCAAAATACATTCTTTAACTATTGTGGGGAATAACACCATTTTGTTTTTATTTTTCAAGTGGATAATTCAAGTAATGGAGCAGAACAGGATAGGAGTATCAATGAAGAAGGTATACATTCATTTGTTATGATTACAATGACAAAATGTGTGGAACTGCTTGACTCAGCTTTAGTGGTGTGGGACAAACATGGCCTGAACTTGGCTGTGTCAAACACCCCCTCCCCCAATCGGCGGTGATAAGTAAAGCCCTGGTGGGGTTCAGGGTGAGAGATACAGTAATATGGATGCCACTGTAACATTTTAGCCTAAAATGGCTGTGTGTACGAAGCCAAAAAATGCTCAAATAGTTAAGAATTACCTAATTACTTACTTAATCATTGAGCCCCTCCACTCCACCCTCGCCCCAATTTCAAGACTCTTGTATCATCACCATTTATACATGCTCATGATCTGAGAGGAAGGGGTAAGTTCCCTGCTGATGCCACCACTAATATTAAAGATTTTCGTTTTGTTATACTTGTTCCTTTGTTATCTTTTAGAAGAGGAGGATGAGGAGGAGGATGAAGAAGAAATGATGATATCAGAACATGGAGAAGAAAATTTTAACTTCCAGCAATATGTGAATAGGTATTGTATTTTCCTGTCTAATTTTCAATTTGTTGTATTATGTCATTGTCAATTATGTGAGGTTCTTCTGGTTTGTTTAGCAGTTTAAATGTCTGCAAGCACATCCAACAACTACAGCACTCCATAGATGCTACCTCTGCCCTGTACCTGAATATGAACAATATGCAGGCTGTGTAGGATGGGCACTCTGTCCGGAATCCGTAGCTTAGTAAATATACAAGAGAATAATGGAATTGCCTGTAGTATTTTTCAGGCACATCATTTTCTTTAGTGCTGCGCCATACCTCCGGCCTGTGCTTGCATACGAGCGGTGATTCCATTATTTTCTTTTATGCTGGAGGATAAAAAATTCATTTCTTTACCTCGACCTTGTCCTTTGTCCTTTTCTTCCAAAAATTAAATAGTCTCTTTCTTCAATTGTGTACCATTCCTCTAAACTTTATGATAATCTATTAATTTTGCCAACAGACAGACAGCGATGAATACATAACCCCCTTTGGCGGAGGTAATTACAGGTTAGAACTGTAAAATAACACAGTAAGCCCTGCCATGTATGTCTCATTAAATAGAGCCTAAGGAAGGAGGTTGTGTAATGCTTTTATCAACTTTTAACCCAGGTTGTTGGAATTGTAAAGTCAGTAAACATACATATTGTCATGTTGTGGTCTATGTTGACTCGCAAGAGAGGTTAGAACTCGAATTATACTCAGTAGACATTACGCAGTTCCTTGTTATGTTTTATTGTATATCACAACCAATCAAATATAAAAAATGTGCTGAACTCTTTAATGTAAACATAAAACGTTTACTCTCTATCTTTCTATCTCTATCTCTATGGTTTTTCTCTGTCTCCTTCTCTGTGTCCTCTACGTGTCCTCTCTAATCATTTCAGTCTGATATATATATTGGACCAAAGGGGAGGAGCTATATAGATTCCAAGAAGATGGTTAATGACACATCATTGACTCATCAACTACCTGTTTAAGACTCATCAACTACCTGGGTGAATAACCTTAGTTACTTCCTGAAGTTGACCATAAGGTAGGACCTGTTGGTGCCAATGTGGGTTTCCTTGGAATTTATATATGACATCCCCTTTTTCCGAATTTGATGGAACGTAGTGAAATCAAAGAAACTGTTCTAATTATTATGAAATTAAGAAATTAAATATATGATAATTGATATACATACTTATCTAAAAAATCAATCAAAACTTAAACTCTACAATTAAGTGAAGGAATTGTTTTTCTTAAAATTAAGTTGAAACAATTAATACCATATGAGACAAGTAATTTTAAATATACAGTTACACAATGAGATAACACTGCAAATTTCTATTATCTGATCATCTTTTGTAATTGATAATTATATAATAAAGTATAATTGTGTAAACATAATAAATGCATATGAAATGCTAACTGAATATAGATATAATTTTAAAAGTTTACAAATTCACACATCCTTAACTACCTTAACTACCTTAATTACCCTAATTACCGTAACTAAACACTTAACTACTTCTTAATACAATTTATACTACTATACCTACTGGTACCTATATATCACATCAAACTGAACTTTAGTCATACACATCTGTTGTTTAAATGAAATTTCAATCACAATTCCCTTCTCAAGACTTGGTCAAAGTAACTCAAGTTGAAGGTTAAATGACATAAATCATTACAATTCTTCTTACTATACTTACAATATAGTAGTAATAATAATAATACAAAGTTATTCTATTACATCATAATACAAGAAAAACATGCAAAGCTTACAATATAATCATGATGGGGAGCCCTTGGTTAAAGGAAAGTCGCTTTATGTTTATATTCCTAACCATACCCTATGATGAATTGTAAAGTTGTTTTTTTTTAGAGCTTAGCTTTTCTTCTAACAATATGCAATTAAATATTTACTTATAAATCTTCTTTATAAACTTTTTCGGACTACCTGTACATTTAATAATTTTATGTTTTAGGACAGCTTCAACTACTGTCATAGAATCAGGATACAAATCAGGTGTCCACCAATAAGAATAATTAGTTGATAGTCTGATTAAAATTTGTAACCTACCAACATGAAATCGTGCTCGAATTAATTCAATGGTGTTACATGGTACATTTTTCAACAATTTAATGACATCATTTTTCTGGTCTTTTGTTAACTCAGAGGATGATGATGCTATACCATCATTAACTACACACAAACGTATGTGATTATCTAATTCGATTTTATCTGTCGTAACATAAGTCTACATGCACTCATTAACAAAGTTAGTTTCATTTATTTTGTTTCGCTTTTCATCCATAAAACAACATACAATGTTTTCTTTTGGTTTATCATTTTTGTCATCTTTTGACATAACTTCTTTCAACTTTTGTAAGTTAGAAACATCAGCTGATGTGGTTTCATATTGAAGATCTCGTTTTAATAGTTCTTTTGTTCTAAAATTATTTTTACATTACGGATCTATTATCATCTCAGTGTAAAACATGTAAATTAAATATTGTAATCGAACCTGGTCGAACATCCATGCATTCTGAACCTGTTTCTTTTACACACTATTTTAGTTCTAATAATGTCATACGCCAGTACAGTAATCTGTCTCTTATACACATCTTTTTGCTTTTGACACCAAGGAGTCAAATGGATACATTGTACGATATTGAATTGTTTGTGCGTGACTGAAATACTCATCACAAATAGAAAAGATTGCCCATTGTGTTTATTGCCCATGAATCTACTGTAATGGGAACTGGAACGTTTTTGGCATTAGGGCTAGGTGGTATAATTATCATCCGGAAGAAAAAATAAATTCTTTTACATTTTTATCCATCATTACATTTAGAAAAAAATCTTCAATTTGCCAATATAAGGTTTCATTTAAAAAGTAACTAATTAGCAGTAATGAATCTAAAGAGGGTTATGTGAATTCGTGTCATGACCTAATTAGAATTGTTTAATGAACTCTTTTGTGGAGCAATATACATATTTTTAAAAAATTAAATTCATTTATTTTCCAGATGACAAATGCTGTAGGCACAGAAATTATATATATAATAAAATAAATATCAAACACTAGTTTGACGGATTGTTAGAATGCAAAAAAATTTAAAAAAAATATAAAGCGATAATCAAATTTTTTTTCTGATGTAGAACAAAAATAAGTCCTGACAGTTTTTAAAGACTGTAGGCCTCACTAAAGTGACCAATATTTACTATAAAAACAGCGTAGAGGGTTAAACGCGCGCGAAGATCCGCATTTGATGCGCTTTTGGTGATGTTTTTAGCCGGACACTCGCTGCGTCGTACGACGGTCGTACAGTGGAGTTGAATAGCTTGGTGGTTAAGATGCTTGCCTTCCAATCCCAGGGTCCTGGGTTCAATTCCTGCCAGTTGCAGGACTTTTTCTCACGACCAAAACAACTCCACTCCCTAAATCTCATATTGAGATTTAGTTTGTGTAAAGCATCGTGTGTGTATGTCTGTCTTGTGTAAGGGATTGTCACCTACAAGTAGGACAGTGATATTTTCGCTATTGACAATCCTTGGCACAAGTATTGTGTGCCTAAATAAATAAATAAAAATAATAAATAAAATAAATAATAATAAGGTAGGACTGGAATGTACCTGTTGGTACCAATGTGGGTTTCCTTGGAATTTATACATGACATCCCCTTTTTCCGAATTTGATGGAACGTAGTGAAATCAAAGAAACAGTTCTAATTATTATGAAATTAAGAAATTAAATATATGATGTACATACTTATCTAAAAAATCAATCAAAACTTAAACTCTACAATTAAGTGAAGGAATTGTTTTTCTTAACATTAAGTTGAAACAATTAATACAGTATGAGACAAGCAATTTTAAATATACAGTTACACAATGAGATAACACTGCAAATTTCTATTATCTGATCATCTTTCGTAATTGATAATTATATAATAAAGTATAATTGTGTAAACATAATAAATGCATATGAAATGTTAACTGAATATAGATATAATTTTAAAAGTTTACAAATTCATACATCCTTAACTACCTTAATTACCTTAACTAAACACTTAACTACTTCTTAATACAATTTATACTACTATACCTACTGGTACCTATAGATCACATCAAACTGAACTTTAGTCATACACATCTGTTGTTTAAATGAAATTTCAATCACAATTTCCTTCTCAAGACTTGGGTCAAAGTAACTCAAGTTGAAGGTTAAATGACATAAATCATTACAATTCTTAATAATACAAAGTTATTCTATTACTTCATAATACAAGAAAAACATGCAAAGCTTACAATATAATCATGATGGGGAGCCCTTGGTTAAAGGAAAGTCGCTTTAGGTTTATTCCTAACCATCCCCTATGATGAAATGTAAAGTTTTTTTTTTTTAGAGCTTAGCATTTCTTCTAACAATATGCAATCAAATATTTATCTTATAAACTTTTTTGGACTACCTGTACATTTAATAATTTTATGTTTTAGGACAGCTTCAACTACTGTCATAGAATCAGGATACAAATCAGGTGTCCGCCAATAAGAATAATTAGTTGATAGTCTGATTAAAATTTGTAACCTACCAAAATGAAATCGTGCCAACGTGAAATTGGACAAAAAAATGTTGTATGCCTGTATATAATCATGTGATCATGACCATATTTAGGCATGTCACTTTTTTTTTGTCCAAACAAAACCTTATAGCCTGGACAGGGCTTATACCTATAGGCCCATAGGTCAACTGTGGGATAGCCGTGGTACAAAGTTATACATTATTAAGGGTTAAAAATAATAATTTCACTTCTCTTTCAGATTTGCACATTGCAAGGTCATGGAATCGTATGTCCACCTCCTGAAGTCCTTTGACAAAAACACAGTGCACACCAACCACTGCATCATAAAGCTGTTGCATCGGGTGGCTGTCGACCTTCATATGGAGCCTCTCCTCTTTCAGTTGTCTTTGTTCCGCGTGTTCCAGAAGCTGTTGAATGACTCGGTGTCAAAGCTACCAGAATACAAGGTAAGTGGCAGCTTAATGGAACTTGATTAACAGGTTGAAATAATAAAGTTTGAATTATTATGTGAATGAGAACTTCATTCTTACCCACAAGTCATCAGTAGTAAGACATTTTCCTGGCGATGATACTGGTGATCATATTAGAGAGCTTTCGCAAAATGTTATTGGGCAACAAACCTCCAAGAAAAGTGCATATTTTTGTGTATGGCGTCACCCTGTTTAGGCTTAGTTTTAGTTTATCACACATACTCTTAACCCAAGATTCATCTGCTGGATCGAGAGCGATAAACAGAAATCCAGAAATTGAATGTATTTGCTACATTTCAATGTCGTCTGCTTATAATCTATACACCATTTTATTGGGTCTGTTTTGAAACAGCGCCACCATTGTCTACAACAAATATTACAAATAGAGCACTGCGTAGCGGATAGCACCGCTAGGCCTACCAGCAGCAGACCACAGACACAATCTTTTGCTAATTACTGTAGGTAAACATTGAAATGACTTTTGAAGTCTAATCCCCGATTCACACGTACAAAAATCTTACCAAATGTAACAAAATGTAACCAAAAGTAACATTTTACGACACGTGTGAAAGTACCTCCGTGTAATATCCTTGTAAAATCTCGGAATGTCTCGGTAATCTTTACCAGCCTCGCTGAGGCTGGTAAAGCTCCCGAGAGGTAGCATGGATGGATCTGCGCATGCGCAGGGATTTCAACACAACAACAATCTACTGTGTTTCACGGGGTTCTTTGAATTTTTTTTCCTTCTGCAGACTATTCTGATCCACTAGAAAAAGATAGGCCTAGTTTTTCTCAATGATGAATGCATTACCCTTGTTATTGATGTTAATTAGTAATGGTAGAAGAAGAAGATATACATAAAATGAACGTCGGGATGGTGTTAGTACTATTACTAGTATTGTTAAGAGTCCACAGAAACGTTGGAAGCTATGCCTAGTTTAGTAGTAGTAGTAGTTTACAGCAGTTGTTAAGGGCATTGATTGCTTCAAATGTTTACAGTGATGGTCAGTTCAACAGTCCATCTGTGACAGGGGTTCTCAACTAGGCCTAGGCTAGACCTATATCGCAGTAGGGGAAAAATGATTCATTGAATAAACACTAAGTAAATTTTACACGACCTTGGCATTACCTTACAGACGCGTGTGAATGCTTTTTATCTCGGTAGGAATAACTCGGGAGATCGCTCGGTTACAATTTGTTACTTTTTGTTAAATTTAACTTCACGTGTGAATCGGATATTAGACTTGTTTTTAATATCAACATTTTGTTGTCTTTCCGTTTTAAAATTTTGTGCTCTTTAGTGATTTAGTTTTATCATTTAAATAATCCATGATGTTAACTACTGTACGTAGAGTGAAATGCCAGGCCTCTGGAAGTCCCCCAGTGGTAGTTGCCAGTTTCTCGGAAATTTTCATTTCCAGTTTTGTGAAAATGGTGTATACTGTAATCAAGTGATTTAAAATATTACTACTTTGAGCAAATTGTCAATACTCATACTGATTGCTAATTCACTAAAATTCTACCCAAATTTTCACATAATGTAATTTGTGCTGGGCTAGTCTCTAGGTGAAAAGTGGGGGGAACAATCGATATGATGTCCCCCCTTAATTTGAAAAGTTGGGGAACATGTCCCCCCTGTCCCCAACCGATCAATGCCCATGGACACAACAGCTGATTTAATGGTACGGTATGACTAGAGACTAGCCCAGCACAAATTACATTATTAGGATTTATGTTAGGATTTATTAAACGGTTGTTGGTTTCAATGATGCTACAATATTACTTTTTAATGCATTTTGCCATCTTATTATTGAATATAGTGCCCCTGTGTGGGATCCATACAAAAAACAGCATCAGATAGCTATTAATAAGCCTTTAAGACGTATCACTAAGTTATGTATTGAAGGTGACTTTGCTAACAGGCTTAAAACCCTTAATATACCCGATATGGTTCAAAGAATGAAATTTCATTGCATAATTTTTGTTATAAAATGTTTGCATAGTCTAAACGATCTTGATGTATTAGATTACCTTGTCATAAATGACCGATATCCTGAAACACTCACCTTTAAATGTTGTTTATGCTAGAACTAATGCTTATAAATATTTCCTGTTTTTGAACTTTCTGCAAATTTGGGATCATATTCCTCGTGATGTTCGTAATAAAGCCTTGTTCCACTTCGAAGGATTTAGAAGGGAGCTCAAAAAAGTGATCAATTATATTGAATTTTAATACTTTTTTAAGTACTCTTAGTTGGGAAAGCCATGGGCGTCGATCGGTTGGGGACAGGGGGGACATGTTCCTCAACTTTTCAAATTAAGGGGGGACATCATATCGATTGTTCCCCCCACTTTTCACCTATCTTCTATAATTAAAACCCCACTTTTAAAAGCGAATGTAAAGAATAACAATCACGCATGACTCATGAATTTTGTCTGTTCAGTTTTCCAAGTGCAGTACGTATTTTGGGGACCAAAGCCGAGTAAAAATGCAATTGTGTATACATTTCATAACCAATATCTCAGAAACCACTAGATCGATTTTATGGGTACTGAACGTTGTTAAAATTGGAAGCGTGTTGCTTATTAGGCCAATATTTTTACAAACTCAAAAGTGCACAATTTCTACTGTAAACGATTTATTCCTTTTGTATACCTGTACGTATAGTGTTTAATATTATGTACATACGTAGGATTACTGTGTTTCCTAATTTCAAAAAAAATATAGTTAGTCAATTGAATTTTATATAGCAATTATTGAATAATAATTTTACAGCCTTTGACACGTCCATCTATTTTGATTAGTGATACCAAAATTTTACTTCAGTGTTATGTTGACGCAATCTCGCAATGACTTCATAATAATCAGTGGCGGAATAAAGTGGGGCCGAGCTGACCCTAAATTTTTTTTTTAAATGGAAAATTATAATTAGAATTTAGGTCTGAGAGTGCCATTTCCGGCAATCTAGAGGTGTCATAATCATAAATTTTCTTTACTCAGCCCCAACCATGGTGGGGCTGAGGTGATCCTCTCCCAAATTGTGCAAGTCCCTACCTTTTCTCCCTTTATTTTGCTTTCCTCCTGGAGCTGCAACTGATAATGATAAATTAAGTAAATCACATTTATGTTTGTGAAATCAAAATGCTAACTAATGGTTTTTTTTATTTTTTTATTTTATTTTATTCAATTTCCAGGTGAAAAAACACAAAAATATACATAAAACAACAGTACAATCAGCACCTGAGGGTAGCCATAAGTGGGATCAATTCAAAGAATTACACTGTCAAGTGGCTTTCCCAACTAAGAGTACTTAAAAAAGTATTTAAAAAAGTATTAAAATTCAATATAATTGATCACTTTTTTGAGCTCCCTTCTAAATCCTTCAAAGTGGAACAAGGCTTTATTACGAACATCATGAGGAATATGATCCCAAATTCGCGGGAAGTTCACAAACAGGAAATATTTATAAGCATTAGTTCTAGCATAAACAACATTTAAAGGTGAGTGTTTCAGGATATCGGTCATTTATGACAAGGTAATCTAATACATCAAGATCGTTTAGACTATGCAAACATTTTACAACAAAAATTATGCAATGAAATTTCATTCTTTGAACCATATCGGGTATATTAAGGGTTTTTAAGCCTGTTAGCAAAGTCACCTTCAATACATAACTTAGTGATACATCTTAAAGGCTTATTAATAGCTATTTGATGCTGTTTTTTGTATGGATCCCACACAGGGGCACCATATTCAATAATAGGACGGCAAAATGCATTAAAAAGTTTAAGTACTGTAATATTGTAGCATCACTGAAACCAACAAACCGTTTAATAAATCCTAACATTTTCAGAGACTTCAAGGATACACTGTTAACATGGGTAGACCATGTTGAGTAATTTGAAAAACTAATACCAAGATATTTATATGAATTAACAACTTTAAGAGAAATGGAATCAACAGTAAAAGTAAAATGAGGTACAAAATTTCATTTCCTAGTTATATACATACGTCATGAAACGCTTTTCAATAGTAAAAAATACTAATTATTAGTATTTTAACTGAATTTGAGGCGTTTGAAAAGGTTATAATTAACACAAATTCGACACACATTTCTGCTCGCTGCTCGCTATGCACTGCATTTACTGATTTTGTAGGAAAACATTCGTTATGTGCGCTCCCTATCTCCCTAGTCTTGTTTGAGCGTAAATTAGACGGTATTATTTCCACTCACAATGGTGTAGTAATAATAAAAATAATAATATTATTTTTATTATTACTACACCATTGTGAGTAATAATAAAAATAATAATATTCTTACACAAAAGTGAAATTCAAAATGAGGAGAAAAGCAAAAACTAATCAGTAGATACAGTATAATAAATCATTATTTTTATGAATGTTTTTGCACGAAATATATAAGCGGGCATAATTATGACTAAAAGGATAATTTTAAAAACTTTTATAATGAGTATATCAGTGGCAGATTCAAGGGGCCCAGTTGTCCCACCATCCCTAAGTTTTTTTTTTTCGAATTTTAAAAGTGGAGAAAAATGAAAATTATATTCAAATTAAGTCTGAGAGTGCCATTTCCGACCAACTAGAGGTGCCATAATCATAAATTTTCTTACCTCAGCTCCAAACCATGGTGGGGCTGAGGTGGTCTACACTCTCCATCTGCAAAAGTCCCTCTCTGGGCTCAGCTCTGTTTCAAATTACTGGATCCGCCACTGGATATTTTGAAAATTTCATATGGAAATAAATGTTAATTGCATTGCTTAAAATCAATTAAAAGGCTATAGGCGCGAGAGCTTTCGGGTGCTTCACCCCCTGGTCCCAGACCAAGGCTTGGGCCTACGACCCAAGGCTTTGTTTTTCATTTTGTTCCCCCCCACTTTTAACCATGGATCGACGCCCTTGGTTGTGTCACCATGGCCCCAGCGCATGCCACGACCATAGCAACAGACTGAGCTGCACCATGAATTTGGTTCTTGGGGATGCTAAAACAGGACAGCAAAACCTCACTATTTTTTTTTTTTTTTTTTTTGACTTTAGGAAATAGTTAAATTTGCAAAGTTCATCATGAGAAAATTCTTTGAATGTTTGGAGACAAACAAAAAATTGTTTGTAGAAATCCTTTTCTGGAAGGATGTCAAAGAGGCATATGAGCTTACGGAAGGCTATGGAAGTCTAGCCGCAGAAAATAGCAACAGACAGAAGACAAGTGAATGGAAGGAGGAAGAGGAGGAAGAGCTGAGAATGCTGTATGACCAGTACAAAGATGAAGATGACCCAGGTAAGTGTAGTATGAGACCATAAAAAATAGTTTTGTTACCAGATTTTGGGCCTGGCTGTGGCAACACAGATTTTTTTCTTTCCTCTTAATATAAAATTACCTGCAAGAAAGTTTACAATTTTAATTTTGTGTCATTTCAGATCTTGATGCAGTAGATCAAATTATGAAGTACATCATCAATCAGAATCGTACAAGGAGACAGGTATAAATATTATGAATATAATATGAAACACCCATATATAGTCGTAATGTGCCTATATATGGTCCTATATATGGTCATTATGTGATGTCATCATGACCATATTTAGTCATGTCACATGTTTTTGTCAAATGAAATTTGATAGTCTGGATAGGGCTTGAAAGTTGGTCAGCAAAAGTAATGTCTGATGTCATTTTATATTTTTGGGTCAGACTCAAGCACATAGCAATATATCATTTCAGCCATATTCTTTGAAACACTTCATAGGGAGTATTTAAAATGTTAAAGAAAAGTGGTTTTGTTCATGTTATATATTAACTTGTATCATCAAATTGTTTTTCATAAGGCTATTTTGATGTCATATATTACTTATCCTTATAATTTTTTGTTGTCATGTTACCTTTTTTCTTTTAACAAGTATTTCTGTTAATTAATCCAGTTTGTTCTCTTGGGCCATAGAAGAGTGTTCAGTAAGTGAAATATACTTTATTCATTTTAATTCAGATTGTTGCTCAGCTTGTAAAGTTGGATATTATTTCAAGTAGCAAAGATTTAAAGAAGAAGAAAGTGTAAGTTGAGAAAAATATATTATTGATTATGTAAGATACCAATAGCTCTGTGTTTGGATTTACAGTTTTAAAACAGTGGTACTTGTACATGAGGGGCAGTGTGTTGGCTCTACACAAAGTGAATATCCAATTATAATCTTGGGTGAAGAGACACATGTTACATTAATCCTGTAACCGCAACCTTTTATCAGTAGGGTAAAATTAACCACCAGACAGGATTTCGACTTAGCATTTAGCCATAATCCCTCTGATAGTAGCATCGCACCAGTGTCTTCTCAATCAAGCGCATGCCAACAGTGTGAATTTGCGGTTCCTCTCGTACTGAGCAGGAATACTGATATTCCCCTACTGAAGGACTCATGCAGTGACCAGTCTATTGGTGGAAGCATTACCACTACCTCAATGCTTCAAGATAAAGTCTTTAATCTGTAGTCAATGTATTATAACACACCTAAATAGATACTTTTCATGTGACATTACACCATTATATGGTTATTTCCATCATCAGTCATAAAAATTTAGTTGCATCCATGCATTTTTTGTTTCATTCATTGAAAGATTGACTCACATTACATTCATAAACATTAATTATTGTATACCATTCAATTGAATGAAGAATTATCATTTAATTTTTATTTATTTTACAGAGGGCAGCAAACAAAATTGTGGAGGGAGGAACATGAGTTGGAATTACAGGCCCTCTTTGAACAGTTCAAAGAATCTAATGGTATGATTTATTTTTTACTGTCATCATCTTTGTCTATGTTTTCACACGGCAGCTAACGTAAGCTGCCATGCATCTATACAAGAAGATCCGGATACCAAGAATATGATCAAATCACTGGCCAATAAGAAACAGGAAATTGTAAATGTGTACATGTGATTAGTTGATGATAGAAAGGCCCTCAACTTGCTAACCGATAGCGCTTGCTAACCATTAGCGGTATCCGGATACCACAAACAGTTAGCGCTAACCAATCGGACGTTCTCACACAGGTGCTAATGGTTAGCACTTTAAACGGTTAGATCCCAATCTGAATACTAGGGCTCTTGTGAGAACCAGGCTTGAATCATAATCGTCGTTTACCATTATTATTCTTAACACCATCATCATTTATGGTAATGTATTTTAATGTAATGTAGTTTGATATATAGTGCTTTGCACTGAAACGGTCTAAAAGTACTTGACGTGTGAACGAGCTATTGCAGCAACTTGATTCTCCACTAATTGTCTACACTGGGCCTACGGCTTATAGTCCTTATCCGAGTAGACTTGTTCCACCACCAGAACCATAGGCGGGCGTGTCGATATTATGGTTCTAGGTTGTGCACCTGTGCCTTGACCGCTCGACCGCTCGACCATCCAACTGGCGAGATTGATGTCATTCCCAATATATTATCATTATCATCTCAACAAACATTATTATTACTGTAATACCATCACTATTATTATCACCACCAACACTATACCATCATCATCTGGTCGATGTTGCTTAAACATCTCCTTCCAAATTTCTTTTTATTGGTAGGTAGTTTCCACTCATTTAATGCACCATATCTGTTATCAAAAATCAAAATAACAAATTGTTGTTGGCTTTGAATATTAGATGTTGTTGGAAGTATCATGGAGAACATGACTGTGAAACGGTCAAAGAACAAAGTTATTGAGAAATTACTGAGTATGGAACTAGTAAACGAAAGGAAGGAGCTGTACAAGAAAAGACAGAAGAAACCTGGAAACGAAGGTAGAAAAAGTAGGAGGAAAAAATTCAGTGACAATGAGGTTTGCATTAAATTGATTATATAATTATATTATATACCATTTATTACACCCTTTAACATTGTAACAGATTGGTTAGGTTATTTGTTGGTGATTTATACAAATTTATGTATTTTGTGATTTTTTTTTATAGGATGATGTAATTGAGAATGGAACTATAGAATTCCAAGGTAAGTGCTTTCTACTTTTCTGACTTTCATTTAACTTCCTCCTTTTAATCACGGTTATCTACATACTGTATCTACATCTCCTAATATTATAGTCATGTCATCCTTGCCTCCATCTCCTTGCCTCCATCTCCATTTTATAATAGCTTCATTGAATTAAAAAAAAAAAACAACTTCATACTATCAAGATAGGTCCGTATAAATAAGATTGTTCCTATCTCCTTTGTTTCTCCTTCTTACTTATCTTCTTTAACTTCTAACCAAGGTGGTAATTTCTCTCCCCACATCATTCTTGCTACCACTTCATATCTCTTTCCCTGTCTTTATTCTCTTAAAGCTCTGTGAGTTCTTTGTGCAGACAGAACTTGTTGTAGCCTCCTTCCATACAATATATTTGTTTTAACTTTAGCATTTCTTACTGGATTATTGTATTACTTTAATTGTATGGAAATGAAAGTACATTTGATTTGATTTGATTTGATTCCATTCCTCTCCTCTCCCATTTTTTTCTTACCCTTTATCCTTTCCTTCCTTACATGTATTCTTCAAACTCCCATATACTTATTATTTTAATTCTATAATTTGTACTGTTTTGAAATGTAGAAGGTTTGCCATCTGACTTTGAGGAACCAGAAGCTTCAGCAACCTCAAGTTCAGGATCAGATAGTGATGGAGATGTCAGGACTACAGAGACATTACTCATCAAGGTACAAAGAGAAGGTATGTTGTAAACAATAAGTAGCTATGAACTTTGGGGAATTTATATCAATAAATATACAAATATTTCAAAACAGGCACTATTAGGAATAATACAATAATGAATTTGAAAGATAAATATATTAAAGAGATGTTTTTAAACATTTTTCTAATAGGTTTGTCGAATCAAGTGAAATGGATTCAAGAAGTGCTGAGATCAACAGCAGATGATTTGGATGAGGAAGGTAAACTTATGTCTTTCTAGTTTGATCCAAGTTT
This sequence comes from Anneissia japonica, assembly GCF_011630105.1. Classification (NCBI taxonomy): domain Eukaryota; kingdom Metazoa; phylum Echinodermata; class Crinoidea; order Comatulida; family Comatulidae; genus Anneissia; species Anneissia japonica. The sequence goes on along the minus strand of NW_022702824.1, from coordinate 766,551 downwards.
GGCCTTGATAATAAAAGTCAAAGTCGAAGTAATTAATATTTCATATAATAAATGCTTGCGGTACACCACATACAGTAGATAGTTCTGAAAAGAATAGTTATTGTTGAGTCATTCTCAACAAAAACAAAAGTTCTTTTACCACTCTGCCTGTCAAACACGGAGATCTTCGTGTTTTATAACGCAACGCTTGACCACCAAACACGGAGATCTCCATGTTTCAGTTTTTTTAACGGAATCCGATAGATGAGGTAATTACTGAAATGTAGTAACAATTTGAACACTATATTCAGTCTGGACCGCAAGTATTTCACTATTTGTTTGTTTACATTATCATAGAGCGGTATTGATTTACTTTCAAGGAATCGCGATTATCTCAGCTTCGTTGCACAAAATTGCGTAAATCTGTAAAAGTGAGCTATTTTCATTTTACTGTTAAGGTCACAGATTGTGATTAGAATAAAGTGTTTGGTACCATTGTAAAGCTAAAATGTTTGTAGTTCTTGTAGTATTCACTACATGTCAATCTGATCACATACGCACTCTCAAGGAGCTTTGGGAAAGTGTTAAAACTCTCTAAAAATCTGGCGGTGGCCGATACTATATTTTCCCCGGCAGTCAGAGTGTTAAGAATTATTTATTTGGTGTACCGCAAGCATTTAATATATTATTACATTGCTATGCAAAAATTGAAGCAATTAATATTTATTCATCCAAAATAGAAATTGCGTCACTCATACATGGTCACATTGGGTTGGATCAATTTTTTTGGTGTTAAGCACAGCAAGAATGTCACATGAATGATTAAAAAACCTGTTTCCAGTGTTGTCTGTTATTAAAATACAACTAGACTACAATAATGAGGTGTTACAACAATATCCAATGATCTTAATTCTGTAAAACAGGGAGGCTGATATATTCAACATCATGCTCTAGGACCTTGCTAGTCATAACAGATGCCCTTACATTTAGCTTTACGACAGGGTCCTTCTGGAAATAAGTAGGAACAGTGTACCAGGAGACACTTCCTGAAACTTTCACTTTTTCGTAAAGTGTGTTGAGATATTTTACATGCATATGGTCCATATTGCATACAATACTATGAATGACTTCAAGATTTATTTTTCTGTTAAGAAGAAAATTAATACAACAAACAGTTTATTTTGGAATACTAAGTAAAGTAGTCTATAGAGCATGACATGATTTATTCCATTCGGTAAATTGGTGTGGGATTCAAATATAATTAATAAAATAGTTTGTAATATGAAGGTTCCAATTTAAGTATCTGCCATCTATTTTTGGGTAGATGTTAGAATCTTGATTTTGAGGCATTGTTTCATAGATACTTGTGTGAATTTGTTTTTGTCTTGCATTTTATTCTCAGATGACGACGATGAAGCAGCCATTCCAGTAGTCGCCATTAGTCAGGAGCACCATACTGCCATTGCCAATCGCACATTCCAGAAGTTCCTTAAGAAACTTGGTATCAAGGCCCCTGCCAACCATCAGGTAAATAATTGCTATTTGCATTCCTTTACTAACCTCGATATATTGTTATTAAAAAAAAGTATCTATAAATGACAAACTTGTAAGGTTTAAAAAAATGTTGATAATGATACTGATTAGATCATATCATGGTGATATTGTGATGATAGTTACCACCAGGACTTACTATAATATGTGCTTTAAGTTGAAGTTTTATCTACATTCACAGGACTTGAAATTAACTTTTTTCTTGGTAGCACTGCCAGAATTTTCTGGCACCCCACAAAAAAATTTGGTAGCACAAGTAATTTTTTTAGTAGCACATATTTCCCCATCCTTTTCACATCTGCTAAGATATAAGCGCAGTGCAATATTTTATCCTTTATATTTCCTAACAAACCCCCACCCACCCACACTGTCCCCATGGATTATTATGCAAAAAAGAAGACACAAAAGAAAAAGAGAAGAGATTTTAAAAATTGAAAAAAGAAACAAAAAAAATAATAATACAGTAATAATAAATTAGAAATAAGAAAAGGACGGAAAGAAAAAAAGTAAAATGGTGGAAAGAAAATGACAATGAAAAAACTAAAAGAAAGTTAAGTTATCAAAAATTAAATAAGAAAACAGGATGAAACAATATTAAAAAGAAAATAGATATTAAAGGGATAGTAAAGGAAAAAGGTACAAGGTAAAAAATTCAACCTGGAAGGAAAGGGGAAGTATTTCAAGGAAAGTTTCAATTGTTAGGAAAATTTCTAAGAAAATTACAAATTTCTGTTAATTATTAACAGATATACACAATATAAAAAAGAAAAACATGAGCAGTAATAATGTGCTAGCTAAACTGTCTAGTCAATGGACTGCCAAAATCTGCAGTTACTTAAGTTTATTGATATATTGATTATAAAATTATTAATTATTATTATTGAAGCATAATTATATTTTCTTTACACTTCCTTTAAACTTTTCAGTATTTTTTTTCATTTGTGGAGGAAATTTTGAGAAAATAGGTCCGCTGAATCGCATTAACACTGTGAATGCCTATGCATTGGTTACAAGTAGCCTATATTGGAATAGCCACCGGCCGACTTTACTGCAACATTTGCCGTAAAATTGGCAGTATTTTTAATGCCTGGATGGAATTTTGTCTTTATGAGATAACTGTAAATCAATTTACACATAATAATTTCAACCTATACAGAGTTCCAGAGTTTTCACTAACATTTTTTGAGTGCTGAGATTCCAACTTCCCACTTGTGGCCATTTAGGCATCGTTTTAAGCCCGAAAAATTGGTAACACACAGCCAGCTGGCGACACTTCTTAGGTTATAATGTAGCCTATAGGCCATGGGGTGAAGCTCAAAAGACGTCTAGAAAACGAATTCCGTTCCGATCTTTTCATAATAAAAAATTTAGGCCTACAATAGTTAAGTAATATGTATTGAATCAAATATAAAAAGTTCGACAAAAATATCTTCTGCAATTTTAAGAAAATTACCGTTTTATTACGTTCGTAGGCTACTAGTTGTCGGAAAACACACCGCGATACAGCGGGGTAGAAGCACGTCGCGATCATACCATGAGCTGTCTACTTGCGTCAACTCGCATGAAATCGCGTCATTTCAGGTCAAATCGTGTTAAGTTATGTCGGATTGCGTCAGTACACGTCAATTTGCGTCAACTTACAGCACAATTATTGAGAAATTTCAACGAAAAAACTTATTTTATGATTGTAATTGCAATTCTTTGATATTCTTTTTCAAAACAATAATTGTGTAACAATTTTTTTTAAAAATATATTAGTATTTTGACTCCTGTGGTCTTCTTTTTGACAATGTGTCTGCATCTTCCCTGTATGTGTATTTACTTATAAGTACACACTTTATTCTCACAGTATTTTTTATATTCATATTCCTTTTTTTAAATTATTGTATTTATTTTACTTTCTAATTTTAATAAAGGATGAAATATAGGGAAATTTAAACTTGATGCATTGTTATGATATGCATGGATGTATATTCGTGTTGTATACTCTGGTTGACACATTAAATAGAAATTAAAATTTAATACTGTAATATGAAAAATTCATATTTATTTCTCAAATATCCTGAGAACTTCTCCTCCCTTCCTCTGAACTTGCTTATACAATATATAACTCTATATTTATGTACACATGTTATACATCTTAATAAAAGCTTCTTGCACTCTAGTGGGTCCGTTACTTTTTAAATTTTCTATATCTTACTTAATAAATACAGTGAAGCGTTTTGCAGTCCTTTGTCATTGTGTGATTATGCTAATGATTCTAAAGTTCTCAAGGGTTACGCTGTTACGTTATACTTTTTTTTAAATTTTGTACATCATACATAATGAATAAAAATAGATAATACTTTACGTACTCCTGTGTCATTGTGTGTTTAGTCTCATAGTTCTAAGTTCTTACATTCTCATGAGTTACAC
>NW_022702824.1:738738-762318 GCF_011630105.1 Anneissia japonica | reverse complement strand
AGATGTGTATAAGAGAGAAGTTCTGACGGTCGAACTTTTTTTTGGTGCTTTTAAATATTATTATAATAATTATCATAATGAGTGAAAGTATTAGGAAAATTTCGGAACGGGACTGAACGTTAGGATTTTCACCCCATGGCCTACTAGAACATTAGGCCTGGGCCTGTACAACTTCAGCAAAAGTATCTTATATCTACATATTTAAGGATCTATAGTTCCATTTTCTTGTTCAATGGTTTTTTTTATTGGTACGTCTTTAAACTTCGAAACTTCAGTATTAATCGCCAGAGAACATTGTCACATGCTCTAGTGTTTACAAAGTAACATATCCCAAACCATGTCTGCGATCACCACCAGCGGCGATATTTTTTGTAGGAAGTTGAGCCCATTGCAAGTTTCCCTGAATGACGTAATATAAAAACAGATTTGTTTGTACAATAACTACAGTATTTCTAATAGGCATGCAGTACGTACGATTTGTGTACAATCGTCTTGTCTTTCTCGCCTAGTCTTTTCGTAGGCTAGGCCTTGGTAGGAATGACGCTAGCCAGCCAAGGTCAACAACATCGCCCAATTGACACAATGTGGTCCGCATAGCTAGATCATAATGCTTATCTAAATCTATTATTTGTCTTCATTTCACAATATTATTATAATATTTAAAATGATGTTTATTATCTAAAAACAACAAAATTCAACATATTGTAGGCTAATCCTACGGTCCACTTAAACGCTCACGATCGTATCGTGATTCGTGACTTTACTACAGTACTGACAAGTTTGTACATGTGTGTAAAATCACTGATAGATCATTCTGGGCATGCGCATGGACATGCATGGGCAGTTTTTAAGCTGCCTGTGATGAAACGATCGTAGCTTTTACTGAAGTGATATTTCCCATGCATGCAAAGCTAACGATAAAACACGCTAAAACGAAATTTATTTGGCGATGTTCTTATGTAAAGCATATGTATTATACTACATAAATAATTGGGATTTGGAGGGAAACCACCTTCCTGCCGCTTACAAAATCTACTCGCGCTATCAAATGACCTTGTCGCACTGAGCGCGACACAGTTGAATTCCTTGTCGCCCCTTAAAAAATGCGACCAAATAACACTTAATTTCAAGCCCTGATTCAATCAGCAATATTATAAATGTTACCATATACATCTACTATTGTCATACATAATTGTTTTTGCAGGAAACGTTTTGGCGAATTCCAGGTAATCTAACTTCTGCTGACCTCAGAAAGCTTGCAAGTGAAATTGAGCCTAAAGATGACATCACAGAGGTCAACAAGAAAACACAGTCACGTAAAGAGATGTTGAAAGAAATGGCGAAATCAAAAAAGAAGGATAAGAAAGCAGCTAGGAGAGCTGAACGGGAAAGGAAGAGGGATGAACAAAGGAAAAAATTAATGAAGACAATGGAAGGTGATGTGAATGAGAATGGTGTGTCGAAAAAGAAGGGCAAACAAAGGAATAAGATTATTAGAACTGCAGACAGTAGTAGTGAAAGGTACAACAAAAAATATATTTGGTTTCTTCATCGTCTTGTGTTTTGCAGTATCAAAAATGTAAATTGTATTAATCAAAATTTTCTTTTTATGTGTCATTTATTTTTTTTTTTTTTGACTAATACTGTAATAACCTTAAATACAATAGACTGATTTAGTCATCAGAAGAAAGCTGTTATAGTGGGTTATACATCAAAACAAACTGCTAGGTGGCAGTTTTTTCACACAAATGATAAGCCTCTGCTTGAATATATTTTGACAGTTTTTAAACTCGTCAAACTTATTTACTTGTACATTTTGTCGTAAAATAACTTAACGAAAAGCTTTGGTAAATATATCTTTAACACGTGTCTGAATTTTGACATGTTGGATATGAAATGGAGTGAAATAAACAAATAAATAAATTTAATATACACCACTTTTGATTCCACTAAATGCATTAGCATAGCTCTTTTATCTTTGTGTACATTTTTATACCCACTGGGCAAAAATGTAACGACGTCAGATTTGGTGACGAATTTGGTCTGTTAATTCTCAAGTTTGTTGATTTATATTTGGTTTTATAGATACATACCACAACAAACCAAGAGGAGCATATAAACATGCAAATGGATAAATGCAGGGTATCTTATATTGAACTATAGGTTTACCCGATCTCACTCTTAATTTAACAATGTACACATTTGTTTAATCGTTAAAGTTAAGTAATTAGGGGGAATGATTAATTAAAAAATATAATAATGTAAACATTTTATATAGTATTTCATTTATTAACGTAATAACAAATTTTTATTGCAGTGATGAAAAATTATCTGACTTGAAATCAAAACCTACTAAACAACCCAGGAGAAAAAAACAGATAGCAGCTAGTGACAGTGATGATGACGCATTACACATAGCAGAAGATCCATTGGAAAAGGATCCAGTGGATCCTCCTGCAGCAAAAGCCTCAAGGAAGAGGATGTTGAGTGGATCTAGCAGTGATGATGAAATGGCTGTACAAAGTAGTCTCAAGCAAGCAAAGAAGTCAAAGTTGATGAGTGACATCGAGGATGATGAAACAACTGCTCAAAATTCTGCCACACAAAGTAAGAAGTTGAGGTTGTTGAGTGATAGTGATGAAGATGAAACAGCTGTCCAAAATAATGCCAAGCAAAGTAAGAAGTCAAGATTTATGAGTGATAGTGAGGAAGATGAAACAACTGTCGAAAATACTGCCAAGCAAAGTCAGAAGTCAAGATTTATGAGTGATAGTGAGGAAGATGAAGCAATTGTCCAAAATACTGCCAGACAAAGTACGAAGTCCAGGTTGTTGAGTGATAACGAGGAAGATGAAATGACTGTTCAAACCACTTCCAAACATATGAATAATTCTAGAATTTTAAGTTCTGATGATGAGATGGTTGTGGACCATAGTCCCAAGCAGGCAGATAAGTCTAGTAATGAGGAAGGGGATATGATTGTAGAGAATAGTTTCAAGTTACCTAAGAAGTCCACATTGATAAGTGACAGTGATGAAGACGAGATAGTCGTACAAAGTAGATCCAAGCAAATTAAAAACTTAAGAAATACAAGTGACAGTGAGGAGGAGGAAGAGGTGCATACAGAAAATAGTTCTAAGCAAGTTAATGGCATTGAGAACAATGAGATGGTTGTACAAAATACTTCCAAGAAGTCAAAGTTGCTGAGTGACAGCGAAGAGGAAGTAGAAGAGTTGACTGCTGGAAATAGTTCCATGCAAGTGAATAAATCTAAGACAAGTGACCTTGCAGAGAAATCTGTAGCGAGTGGTTCTAAGCAAACAAAAAATGCAAGATTGGTGAGCGTGAGTGAAGAGGATGAAGGTGATAATAGAAGTGATCATGTTAACTTACAGACCAAGAAAACAAAATCAGCAAAAGTTCCTGAAATTGTCAGTGAGTATAGATATTTTTATCCAAACATATTTATTCCAATATTTAATGTTATTTTGGTGCATTTTCAGTAGATGGACGGTAACTGGTTTTTAATGCATGAGAGTTAATATCTGATAAATATTACAACTTATTAATGATTATTACTGTTCTTATTATTTTCAGCTTCAAGCTCATCTGACTCAGAAGATGACTTTCCCATCATGAACCTGTAACTATTGTATTGTTGAAAAAAAAGTCAAGTTTTTACAGTACAAGTACACTTTAAAATGTGTTTACCTAAAAAATTTGCCTTCAAATGGTAGTTGACTGTTGAGCAGTATTATTTTTTTGGTGTACAGTAGTTTCATGAATGAGTATAGCCAATTGTAGACTTGTAATTTTTGATATTCATTAAGGAAAAGTAGGTGTTGGCTTCTGTTTGACAATGGTCTGGCGAATAAAAGCTAAGGCCAGGAGGGTGTAAAAAAGAAAGCCCTAGTAGGGTAGAGATTATCCCCTGACATTCTATAAGCTAAGGGCTCAGAATGAAAATTCTACACAGTGGTAATTTAGGAAAGTGGGGGGATCAGCAAGGCCCTTTAACAGTGGGTCTGACAAAGTGGGAAAGATGATCAGCATGGTCTAGGGTTGAGGCCCTGGTGGGGGTAGTGCCCAGAAAACCAGCAGAATTGCTATTGTATTTTTTCAGGCTACTAAGCCAACTTGACCCAGTTTTTTTTTCAAAGATAGTGTGTAATAACACATCAAGTTGGTTTTTTTCCAATAAAAAATCTTATATTTGAATGAGTGTTCGATGACTTATTGTTGCAGTATCACAGGCCTGCTGTAACCTGGGGAACTCTGGTTTGCAAAAAAAAATCATACAAATGATAAGTTACCATACCAGAACATTTCAGCTTCTGAAAATTTATCTCATAACAGGGAGAACTAGGGCAAAGCCAGTTAGGTTGCAGCTTTGATTTATAATTACTATGGCAACTTCAATGCTCAAATACGTATTATTATTATTATTATTAAAAAGTATTTATATAGCGCCTTTACAAAAAAAGATCAAAGCGCTGTACATCAAAACCTATTATTACAAATATAAAAGTAACTTAGTACAATATTTCAAATCACTCAATAAAAATAGCAAGTACAAATTACAACATTCAATAAAAATTCCAAAGATCGAAGTGCTGTACATTAAAACCCATTTTTACCAATATAAATGTATGTACTGTACAGTAAAAAATCATTCAATAGAAAGTCCAATTTACGGAATTCAATAAAATTTCCTATAAAAAGCTAGTTAGCGAAAAAATAGGGACAGTAAAACACAAGTGTGTAATGAAATTATGAATCGGTCAAGTATAGATAAAACCCATTAAAGAAACTACTGTACTCTCTAGGTAAAAGGTGTGTTTTTAAAAGATTGCACACTGGGAGATTATTCTATAATTTTGGACCAATCACAGAAAAAGCACTTTCACCAAAAGCTCTTTTTGTAATTGGAACTATAAGGCGTAGGGATAATCAGAGGACCTAAGACCTACACGACCAGGCTGAATCTTTTTAAGAATATCTTGAATATATGATGAACCTATTTTATGAACACCATTGTACACATGTAGTAAGATCTACACGACCAGACTTTTAAGATTATCTTGAATATATGATGAACCTATTTTATGAACACCATTGTACACATGTAGTATGATCTTTTTCTCTGGCAACCAGTGGAGTTCCCGTAGCAATGGCGAGGTTCTTGTGCGCCTATACATGCAAAAAAAGTCTCGCGGCACATTTTTGAAGCTGCTGTGCATTGGAGCGCGAAATACCGCCAAGCAAAGAGTTGCCATTATGCAACAGAGAAAGAATCGAAGATCATACTGCATGGGACAAGTACTTTGATCAATAAAGGGGCTAATACGCTTTATATTACGTAAATGGTAGTTAAATGTGCGACAAATAGATGATACCTGTAAATCCATCTTAAGACAAGGATAAAAAATTGATGATGAGGGGACAATTGAAGATTCGCTAATCTGGAATGGAACTTAGTTGCATTTGAGATGAGATTAGAAAAAATTCAGTCCTCGTTTCATTTAGCTTTAACTTATTTTCCAGCATCCACAATTTCACTACAGCGATGCATTTTGTTAAGCGAAATTTCGCATCTACCCTATCAGCAGCTACTCTTAGGTTCATAACTAACGTACAATTGTGTGTCTTCAGCATAGATATGATACAAAACACCAAAGCGCTTAAAAATATCAGTCACCGGTTTTGAATAGGCATTGAAAATTGGCGGATCTACAACTGATCCCTGGGGAACACCTTATTTAATTGGGTCATCAAGAAAACTGCCTGATACACATATTCTGGTACTGTGTTTAAATATAAAGCTGAGCCTCCGATAGCATACGGTATTCATTTTGAAGCCTCTTTATTGGAATATTATGATAAATGGTATTGAAGGCTGCTGACATATTTAATAAAACAAGCATAACAACTTAGTCGGGTAGGAACAGGGGGTTCCTATGCACCCCAGGATATATTTTCTTTAACATTTTTGTAATCCTCCAAATGTCTCATGAATGTATTTTGTATTTTTGTCCCATGGGGTTGTTTGGTGGCCATTTTGGCGGCCATCTTGGATTTTCAACGAAAATCATTAATTGTTTATAATTCATATTGACTTCGCATTTACATTTGACGGCCATATTGATTTTATATGATTTTTAGTCAATGAATTATAAACAATTAATGATTTTCGTTCCCATAAAAAAAAAAAATGTCCCATGTGGTAGTTTGGCGGCCATCTTGGATTTTCAACGAAAACCATTAATTGTTCATAATTCATTGACTAAAAATCATATAAAATCAAATAAACCTATAAAAAGATTGACTTCGCATTTACATTTGACGGCCATATTGGCGGCCATCTTGGATTTTAAATGAAAATCATTAGTTTGTATATTTTAATAACTAAAAATCATATTAAATCAAATGAACATCTAAATTTACACAGTAAGCAGTGTTTATGCTCCCAATACAAAACACGACTTCCCAAAACATTTTGGCGGCGAAATCGGCAGCCATTTCGGTGGCCATCTTGGATTTTCATGAAAATCAATAATTTGTAAAATTTATTAACTAAAAATCATAAAAAAGTCAAGTGAACCTCTTGATGTATAATATAGTAAGCAATGTTTAAGTTCTCAATACAAAACCTTGACTTCCCAATACATTTGGCAGCAATTTTGGTGGCCATCTTGGATTTTAAAAAATCATTAATTTGTATACCGTATTTTATTAACTAAAAATCACATAAAATCAAATGTATACAGTAAGCACTGTTTTATATTCTAAATACAAACATATTGCCATATTGCCGGCCATTTTGAATGTTCAATGAAAATTGAACATTTTACCTATATCATACAAAAATATGCAAAATATACAAGTGAACCTCTTGATGTATAATATAGTAAGCAATGTTTAAGTTCTCAATACAAAACCTTGACTTCCCAATACATTTGGCGGCAATTTTGGTGGCCATCTTGGATTTTAAAAAATCATTAATTTGTATACCGTATTTTATTAACTAAAAATCACATAACATCAAATGTATACAGTAAGCACTGTTTTATATTCTAAATACAAACATTGCCGGCCATTTTGAATGTTCAATGAAAATTGAACATTTTACCTATATCATACAAAAATATGTAGCAAATGTATTTAGAGTAATGTTATCATTAGGAATTGAGTGAGAGCACTACCCTCTCCCCCAACTCACTTTGAACTACAAATTCAGACGGCCTGGTGCTTAACTATTCGTGAGGATCGTCGCCATAGGGAATTTTGAAAAAAAAAAAGGGCTCTTAGCCAAAAAAAAAAAAAAAAAAAAAATTCTAGACCTACCTTTTCAGGACCTGTGAGCTGTTACAATAAGAAAATTAGAATTTTGAAGAACATAAAGTCATTAAAACACACTTCATTTCCCGCCATCTAGGAATCAAAATTTTCCCGGGGGAAAACCCCCGGACCACCCTTTCTTTATGTAGGCCTATGTATACACACATAAAATAAAAAATGAGAAAAATTTACCTGACCGTTTTCAAGCGGGGAAAACCTTGAATTTTGAAGAAGTTAAAAGTACTTGAAAGACACCTCAGAAGTCGGGAAAGCTCATTTCCCGCCTTCTAGGAAACTTTTCCCGGGGAGAACCCCCTTACCCCTTTCTGTCTGGGATTTATGGATTCATGGAAAAAAAATCGTATGCAACTACTCAATTTTATATGTATGTAAACACACATAAGGCCTATCTACTCTAATATGGGATACATTTACCTGACCGTAATTGAAAAAAAACATTTTCCCGGGGGAGAACCTCCGGACCCCCCTTTTTTTCTTTGGAGCTTATCTATTCATTGAAAAATGAATACTTATGCAACTACTACATAACAGTTATATTTACTGTAATAAGAATGAGAAAGTTTACCTGACCGTTTTCAAGAGGGGGAAAACCTTGATTTTTGAAGAACAAAGTCATTAGACACCTAGCTCAAAAGTCGAGAAAGGTCATTTCCCGCCATCTAGAAATCAAAATTTTCCAGGGGGAGGACCCCGGATTTCCTTTCGTTTTTGGAAAAATGTTGACCCCAACCCCTAGGTTTGATTCCAGATCTGCATGATTCATATTCATATTCATCTTATTGCCCCCACCCACTTTGAAAAACGTTCCGCCGGCCCTGCCATCCATGTGGGCTTGAGTTCGAAAGGGTCTTACGGGCCTTCGATAGCTAACCTGAAAGAAAAATAAACCCATCATGTTAAGGACGTTTTAAGGGAGAACATCGAGACAATGTAAACACAAGCTGAAGTAAAATGAATTGTTGAATTTACAATGTGAACACATACAGAAAATTAAATACAAATCAAAAGTCATCATCATCTATTCATCATCTTTACCATCATCATCTTAACCATAATCATCTGCACCACCATCATCACCATTATCATGCCTAACAAAATTGTTTGTTTGCTGTCACATTGTAAAAATTTCAATACAGGGGCTGGTGGAAAAAAGTAGGCCCATGTTTTTTGGGGGGTTTTTTTCCGTAAAATCATAGAAACATCGTGAAAACTGTTCGATTGTCATTTTTTGACGGAAAAACGATCATATTTTGATCCGTTTAAAAAAAAATAGTAAAAATTTCCATATGACACGGATCTGTGCCAAAATCGACGAAAAAGTGGTTTTCATTTGATCTATTAAAAAAAAAAAAAAAAAAGAGCGCCCCTAATTTTCGGGGTTTTAGGGGTGGCGAATGACGGCAAACAAACAAGTTTTCTTTTAATGCTCATCATTTTCATCGCCTTTATTATGAAAATTATCCTAACCATCCTCATTCCCATCATCATTGAGCCGAAAACGATAAAGTGAGAAATAGCAAAATCAGAAAGCTGATGGTTTTTTTTTTACGAAATTTGACGATTTTTCGAGCCTACTGTTTTTCCTGTTGTTTTGCATGTTATGTTTCACCTAAGGATAATACTAACGGACCTTGTGAATGGAGAAATGACCAAAAAAAACAACTAGGTTAAAATAGCTGTTTTTGTCGAAACTTGAATTTTTTTTCCCCCGGTTGATTTGTGTTCTGCGCCTTAGGATCATACGGTCGCGACACCATATGGACTCCGTGAATGGAAGCATCACCACAAAACAGCTTGGTAAAAAACAAAAACAAAAAAAAAACCTAGTTAGTTTCATACGAAGACCCAGAGGGGACATGATAAAATAAATAAATAAATAAATAAAAATACGTACGTAATAGTAATACGTACGTACTTATTAATAATACGTACGTACATGATAGTAATACGTACGTACGTGATAATAATACGCACAGTACGTACGTATTAGTAATACGTACGTACGTGATAGTATTACGTGTTACAGTACGTATTATATGTTCATCATCCAGAGAGCGAGTGTTATTACGTTATGTGTGGGTGTGTGTTTGTAAGTGTGTTTCTGTTCCTTAGTATTCAAGTTTTCGCTCTTCGTACGCTGGTCACTTAGATGCACGATAGAGCTACTTGCTCGGCCCCAGCCAACTGAATGGAGGGAGGAAGCAGTACAACCCCTAAGCCATGATGATGCACTGAACCTAGCATAGACATCCCGAGTGCCTGTGCATCTCCCCTGCAGTCTGTTAATCGCCTAGTCCTGTCAAGTATCACCGCCAAGCTATCATATCATACGATGCCGCAAGGCTAAGCTCAACCTCGCCAAGTCTCGGGCCTTCGCTAAGGCCCGGACCCAGACTCAGTGGAGGGTTACCAGCGTATTACCGACAAGAAGCCTCGTCGACCCCGGAACCCGTCAGGGAGAGAGTCAGATGATTAAATTTTGCCTGTGATTAGAATATATTTGGTTCAATTGTACGTATGGTATTTGTGTTATTACCTGCAGAAGCAATCAACGCGGATACAGTAGGCCTACTTATTGTATTATTGTACATTGTACAGCGAAATTGCTTCTTTTTTTTTTTTTTTTTGCCTTATTTTTAAAAATAATTTTTAGTGATTTTAATGAACATTTAGTATTATCTTGAAGTACTTTATATTCCATATAAAAATAGAGGCTACTAAACGTGTTAAAATATATTATGATAAAATATGCAAATGATGAATATGGAACAATTGGAAATGTCTAGAGGCGTTTCTATCTAAACTTCAAACCAAATGAATAGCGAGACTTTGAATAATAAAAAGAAATCACCTTTTTTTTAAAGCAGCTGTAGGTGCCATCAGAATGCAAAACTTTTAAATTTTTTTTGCAGAAAATTGGCCAGATTTCACTTTTAAAAGTTTTCATTTCAGAATCGACAGATTACTGTATGTTTTTTGTTGACAATACCGGGTACAAAAATATTTTAAATAAAGACACATACAATTTGTGTTTCAATGTAGGGCCTACTTTATGTTTAATTTGAGCACCCGAACTATGTACACAAACATTTCATTACTTAAACAAACAAAAAATGAACAGGCATACTGATTAATGTTTAGTAGCGCGTCAAGTTTATTCTCTTTACCCAAATTTTAATATTCAACCAAATATCCGTCTTTTGATTTGGAGGACCTAAAATAGAACTTACAGTAGGCTAGAAGATGAATCATCTGTACGTATGTAGACCCCGGTGAGATGTGATATTGTGAGTAAACATAGCCGTCGTGCGCTTGCGAGATAATAAATATAGACAGACCAGACTCAACTTAATATTTAGGCCAGCATATGTAACACCAATTTACCTTAGCATTTTTAGTAGGTTTAAGATTATTGTCCATGTACAAGGTTACGATCTTTAGAGAACTGATAAAATGTTGATGCATCTTTTTAGCCTAGCCCGGTCCCTAGATTGGTCCTAGTGTGATCGCGAAAAGCGCTCAACATAGAACAACGGAGGCCTAGCGTGGCCTACGCTCCATATGTGGTCTCTTCTCCTGCTCTTCTCTCATCTTCATTAATTCTTAAACCAGTTAAACTGTGGTCGAATTTTAGTTAAATTATCATTTATATTTTAAATAATATTAGAATCCGACATTTATTTCTACTTGGTCAAATTTACTGTATAATCGGAGCACATACCCTTTTTTGAGATGACGTTTTCAAAAGCATTAAAAAATGACCCAGAAAAAAAACACACACATAAAACTCCATAAGATCTTGGGGTTTTGTGAAAATTAGACATTTTATGTTATTACTTTCAAAGTTAAAGCCCTCCAAAAATGTTCCAAAATCAGTCTGGAAAAAAGACCCACTTTTTCACATTCTTTTCCCCTTTTTCACCATTTTTAAAGGGCCATAACCTTTGAACGGTATATTGGATTATAATAATTTAAACTGGAAAATGATCAGTGGAGTGAGTTCTGTAGATCTAATGTTTACAAAATTCAAAATAATGAAATTGAATTTTCTCATTGGGATACCTAGTATCACTGTGGCTAACCAGACACACAATTATTATGATGCCAGGTTTGCTGCCAACGGAATTTAATTAAGAGTTTTTAAGTCTGGTTGACAAAGCCACTTCACATTCATTAAAACAGGGATAAATTAATGGAATCAATTAAGTTTCCAATCCAAATAATGATTCCCACCTGAATCACCTGTAAATTTTTCACTAGTATTTGGGGACGTACTGAGTATTCGGTACAATAACACATCAGGTAGGGCAAAACATCACTCCTATGATATTTTCTTGACGCAAACTCTGATGTCATAGCACTTACAGTACCCGCTGCTACTTAAAGTTCGGATTCATCACTAGCCACCAAACGCAAGCTCGGTGGTCTAGTGGTTAAGACATCAGGCTAGTTACCTGGAGATCGTGGGCGATTCCCATCTGACGAACTGAGTATTCCGTATGATAACATGGCAGGTAGGGCAAAACATCACTCACATCTTAATAGCACTTGCAGTAGCCGCTGCTAGTTGGGGATCGTATTCATTGCTAGTATTTGGGGATGTACCGAGTATTCGGTACGATAACACGTCAGGTAGGGCAAAACATCACTCCTGTAAATTACTACACTGTTGTAAGAAAATAATCACAGTCATTTTTTGGTGTTTTTATAAGTTTTAATTCTCAATTTTTTTGTTAATACCACAGTTCTAGTTTTTAATGACACATGTTGTGCAAACCAATGGCTTAATTTTTATTTTGGAAAGTTTTTAACAATACCGTAAATTTTGTGTATTGGACTATAGCTAAATTTGCTAATTTTTTGATCAAAAATGTTGTGATCATAATATATGTATGTAAGTATATTTCAGAAAGGAACTCCCTTTCGTTTTTGGGAAAAATGTTGACCCCCACCCACTAGGTTTGATTCCAGATCTGCATGATTCATATTCCCATTCATCTTATAAGTCCCCCACCCCCTCCCTCTCACTTTGAAAAACGCCGGCCCTGGAGCTGGTATGACTATTTGACCTTTGTCAACCTGTTCACGATCACTCTGGTGTTTTCGACCACCATTGGAGTTTCACAGAGTGTGGAACTTTGCGTTGGCAAAGGCACAGGGTGTCACCACATGTGGATCCCGCTGCTTCTCATGAACTTCCCTTGGAGTATACCCACTTACGTCATTGACAGGAACACTAGCCAACAGATGGTCGGCATGACAATAATGTAGGGCTCCCGCAACACGCACCAAATAGATAAGAGGACCCAACCTCTTAATTAACCCACCATTGTTCTGAATAAAATCGGTTATTTCTTTCTTTGTATAATATAGGTGAAATGTTATACGGTAATCAATGTTCATTTAATATGACAATATGGCCGCTTTGGCCACCAATATAGCTGCCAAAATGACTGGGCAATGTATTACGAAGTCAATGTTTTGTATTGAGAAAATAAACAGTGTTTATACCATAGGCCTATATATGTAGAGGTTCATTTGATTTTATATGATTTTTAGTTAATATATTATACAAATTAAAAATTTTCATTGACAATCCAATATGGCCGCCAAATGTATTGAGAAGTCATAGGAGCGGTTGGCGCACCGGTTGTGGCTTTGACTCCCAACCTTGAGGTCGGGGGTTCGAAACTCTGGCTGTGCAAATCGCTTGCGTCCTTGGGCAAGACACTTTATCTACGGTTGCCTTTCTCCACCCAGGAGTACAAATGAGTACATGGTAGGTTCCAACACAACCTGCGCTGATTACTAGCTGCAATTTATGGAAAGATAATATAATTTCATTTACTAATTTAATTTGGTGTTTCAATGTGTTGTGTTTGATCCAATGATCGGGGTAGTAAATGTGAAGCGCTTAAAGGCCTTGTATAAGGCGCTATATAAGAACGACATATTATTATTATTATTATTATTATTAATTTTTTGTATTGAGAACATTGCTTACTATATGCATTTAGAGATTTATTTGATTGTATATGATTTTTGTTTAATAAATTATGCAAATAATTGATTTTCATTCAAAATCCAAGATGGCCGCCAATATGGCCGTCAAATGTAAATACGAGGTCAATGTTTTGTATTAACTTAAACACTGCTTTACTATATACATTTAGAAATTTATTATTATTATTATTATTATTATTATTATTTTCATTTAAAACCCAAGTTGGCCGCCAAAATGGCACCAAATGACCCCATGGGGAAAAAAAATCGTTCATCAGATACTTTGAGGATTACAAAAAAGTTAGTTAAAAAATATATCCTGGGGGTTCATGGGAATCCTCGTTCCTACTAGACTAACGCTACCATCACCCAATTCATTTACGATGTCATTTTTAACTCACAGAAGAGCAGTTTCAGTGCTATGGGCCGACTGGTACGCAAACTGAAATCCTTCAGAAAGGTTGTTTGACAGAAGATGCTCGTTAAATCTTGAAACTCCAGGGTATTCTGCCAAGAGTTGGGATGTTGGACACAGGGCGTTAGTTTTTGAACAAGTCCTTGTCATTGGTTGGGTTTGCAATGCGAGGAGTTATAATAGCTTCCCGAAGAATGGAAGGAAAAAAACCAGCACTGAAGGAATTATTTGCAAGGGACACAATTATAGGGGTCACAATTTCAGAACATTCCTTCAACAGCCACGTGGGGAGTGGATCAAGAGAATTAGTTTTATTGGGAATTCTAGATATTATTTTACTGTTCCTCAGTTTCATCTACAGGAGAGAAGTTTTCAAATACATTAACAATACGTATGACTGCTTGTTAAAATGTAAATATTTAAGACTCCCTTTTGTTGCTCTATTCTGGAATGTGCCTGTCCATTTTGCAATCTACACATCCATCCATGGTAATTATTTAAATTATTCTCAACGATTACATAGCAATGTGAACTCTCTTCCTATTGCAATGTTGTTTTTGTGTCATCTTTATAATTTTTTATTCACACCCATCATACTCCACTGGATATGGGTCTGCCTTTAAACATTTGTCCGATTTAATGTGAAGACAACAGACTGTAACATATGAAAAGAAATAAAAAATTCCATTTAGTGAACTGGTTTAGTTTATTCATTGCACATGTCTACCATAGCTGTCAGCAATGCATTCATGAGATACAATAACAGTGAGTTCAATTGAATGTCCTTTAACATGAAGTAAATTACACTCTACTTCATTGGAAATTTAAGGAGCATTTGTCCTCTTTCTTAGATCTCTCTCCTACTACATTATCAACATGCTTGTTAGGATACATGTATGAGAAATTAATGGATGCTTTATGATTTTAATATTCCAGTAAAACTGAAGCAGATGCTTGTGGTTTTTACTGACCTATAACTTGTAAAAAAAAAAAATTGAAGCGCCCCTACTTTACCAACTCCTTACATGCAGAATACTTTTTTCTTTCTTGCATTGGCAACCTGCCTAGCAACATATTTACGACAACAAAATACAACATCAATCATGATGATTCTTATTAGTCATCTGCAACGTTTACTGCATATCAAAAGTTTGATAATTTTATAGCTTCAGAACACTTATCAAGTCACAATAACTTCAGTACACGACATTACCCCTGCTCATAATGAAATACTCATTCACATTGTAAACTATAGTAGCAAGAGGTGGACCATGACATTTACAAGTGCGCAATGGTACCAAAGGAAGGGAGTACAATCTGCGTCAAAACAACACCTTTCTACAAAGAGCTACCAGCAAACCCTTTAAACCAAGCACATATGCAGCATCTGCTTCTAGGTACATATTCTTATGTTTTAAGTTAATACTGTTCTGCCGGAGACCTGATGTCATCGATCTTGAGTATCATTCTGACCAATTGTGTTGCGAGTTGAATCTGTTGCTTTTTACCAATCAGCGTCTCCAAAACATGCTGCTCTTTCATATCTGTAAAAAGACATCAGTAATTTATTTACAGGATAATACCATAATCTTCTAATACATTTTGGGTTCATTTTTTCCTCCCGTATTTTATTGAAATTCAAAAAAGGCCTGAAAGCAAATTCTAGGTAATGGGTGAACACTATATTAATTATATACAATGCATTGTGGTCACCATGTGCTAAAACTAAAGTGAACCACTTTGTGGCCCATTAACCCCTGCATTAACAATGCAAGGCGAGTTAGAACTAGGACATAAATTAAGAGAGATTTTTTGGTAATTATGAATTTAGCACCATAATCTGGGTTGCATGTCTAATCAGCTGCCAAGAGGCACACTTTCATCACTCAGCAATTGATGGGCTGAATAAACCAGTCCACCGGGGTAACCCTGCACTATTCTCGAAGGATGTACTGGGTTATTTATAAAGTGCACACGAGCCTATTATGTACATTGAAACTAGGGTTTAGAGTCCTTATCCGAGAAGGCTTGTTCTGTCACCAGAACTATAGGTGAGTGTGCACCATTCGAACCAGCACTGGCTGCTGCGAGTTGCAACATGCCTGCCTTATCATGCTTGCCCTTTCGACTCTCCACATCACATCATGACTAGGAAAAAACGGGCATATCACATTTTTTTTGACCAACTAAAATTTGATTTAGTGC
Source organism: Anneissia japonica (assembly GCF_011630105.1). NCBI lineage: Eukaryota > Metazoa > Echinodermata > Crinoidea > Comatulida > Comatulidae > Anneissia > Anneissia japonica. The sequence goes on along the minus strand of NW_022702824.1, from coordinate 746,336 downwards.
AGTCTAGACTATCAAATTTTATTTGAACAAAAACATGACATGCTTAAATATGGTAATGATGACATCACATCATGACCATATAATAGGCACATCATGACCATATATAGGCACATCATGACTATATATGAGCACACAACAGTATGCCCCTAATTTGGTAACTTGGTAGTGTGGACAGAGCCTAATGAATGCATTCCTTACCGTTTGTACCAGAGTTGAGACAATCAATTCCTAGGCGTGGGTTATTCTCCTTCAGCTGCTTAGACTTCACCTCGGCCAGCGTACGTATTGGATGAAGGCCGCTATTTTCAGCCAGCGCCATTGGTATGCTCTCTAGAGCATCTGCAAATGACCGCATCGCATACTGCTCTATGCTTGATATCTATCAGAAATACAAATTATCATTAATATGTTGCTATTATGATGCAATTGACCTTTCTGCTAAGCTCTGCCCTTCGGATATTGTTGCTGAGGTCCCACAAAATGACTGCAAAAACATATGCACACACATGCATTCCTAGGCTTGTTCTGATTGGTCAGTTGGCAAGTTTGACTCCTAAAAGGTCTTTCGAATATTTTAAACATTTTTTGTTCCATTAACTGTAACAGAACTAAGTTCAGGGATTTTCTCACAACCAAATACATACTCGTATTCAAAAGCCTTGAACAGAAACCTGGACAAAATTATTGTAACATTTGCTGCAATTCAGTAAATTCTACACCATTTAAAAAATAAACCAGAGTTGAATTGAGTTAAATGGCTGTCTCTTATACACATCTTAGTAAATGGAAACATGATTCTTAAAGATATCTTACCTTGTCGGCTCTTTCACTTACTGCCAATGCGCAGGCAATTTCTGCTGCTCCGCCACCATACACTATATGATTGCTACGGACCAGGTTACGTGTGACACAAAGAGCATCATGTAACGCTCTCTTTGCTTCTTCTATAATCTGCGTAGAGACGGCAAAAATATAATGCAACCTATTAAATCAGTAATACTAAACTACACATTTTTTTTTTATAACCACCAGTAAAATTTTGCCTAGGCTCAGTGTTCTTATTTTTTGGCCAATTTCAAAATGTTCTTATTTTGTTCTTATTTTACACACTTTTCAAACATAGAAAATTATTAATGTACAGCAGTATACACTGTACTGGGAGGTGAAAGCGGCCCTGCAAAAAATGGCCCCTGAATGAAAGGCCCAGCAATAAACGGCCCCACAAAAAATGGCCCCAAATGGGAGGTAGGTACACCTACTGTACTGTATTATAGAGGGTATTACAAAGTCACACCTACTGCACATTAAAGGTACAGATATATTTTTTTGGTTTTTCTAGTTTGACATTCTACCTCAGCCTCAATTTGTTCTTATTTTGTTCTTAATTTTCAAGCAATTTCAGCCTCAGTGTTCTTATAAAATGTGTTCTTATAAAAAAAAAAAAGTGTACTGCAAGTTAATAGGAATATTTACTTTGCTACAGTATATATGATAGGTTTTTGTTTCAGTCACATCAGTATGCAGGGTCTACAGTAGGTGACCCGACAATGGTTCAGGCCGATGGTTTCTCTAGCATGGACTCTAGCCTGAAAAGTCATTGATAATCACCAACCAGGAATTCCGATTGCCATGCATGGTCTGACATTCTTCATTTTAACTACATACATAAAAATACCTTGTGAAAAAATATAAATATAGTTCACTCAGGGTAAGCGCCGTTGCTTAAATCTGTGCAGTCACTGCGCAGTACAACAAAGTCCGCTCCCTGTGAACGCGATGCAATGCCCTCAACTGACTGTCAGTGGTCGTCTGAACAGACCATCATTAAAGACGATCAGTTGCGCGCTTCGTGGCATTGCGTTCTTCATAGAATCGCAACAACAACCATTGGGCGCAGTGTGTGCCCGCCTTTAGTCATAACAACGAATCAGTAGCTACCATCAGTTTAGCCAACTGAGCTATGGTGCCCTTACTAATATTAGTTTATCAGCTGACATTCCGACTTACCATTCTATTCCCTCCTCTGATGAAAATGGTGACTGCTTTTGTATTGGGACAATCTTCTATAACCAGCATGTGATCCTTAGTTGTACCAAAAGACATCTCTCTTACAACACCAGCTGTGCCTAGCTTCTCCGCCGTCAGTTCTTGAAATCTGGGCACAATTCGTCCACCAGTCGCAATAGCAATTAACTGAAATGCATACAGACATTAATTATTATTTCATTATTTAATATAACATAAATTACACCATGTACTATTGATATAATTTTATTTCGGCCACATCAGTATGCAGGATCTACGGTAGGTGACCCGACAATGGTTCAGGCCGATGGTTTCTCTAGCATGGACTCTAGCCTGAAAAGTCATTGATGTCAACTGACCAGGAATTCCGATAGCCATGCATATTTCACTCTTTATTATTGCAAGATTAATACTGGTAAACTATGACAGATCGTTCTGAAATATTCATGCATCAACACATTGAATAAATCAAATTAAAGGCTAAAAGCAATATTAATACCACGCTAATGGAGGCATTATGTTCAAGGAACACTCATGAGTTACCAGATTAGCTTTGCACCACACTCACCCAAGTTCCATGTTGTACATTTTCTGGTAAAATAATATGTTAAGGCTACTACTAATTAGTACGGTATTAGAAGAAAGTACCTCAATTTCTGGACCACCAACCCATCTAACGGCCGGCAGTTCATTCTGTAGTAGCAAATGATTAGCTTCATCATCGAAGCCCCATTGGCAAATTGCCAGGTTCGCTCCGGTATCCTTTATCTGTTTGATCATCTCTGCAAATTTCTCTTTCTCATAGGCTTGGAGTTTCTTGTAATCTTCAACAGATTTAACGTCAAGCTTGTGCGTGGTCTTTGGTTTTGGGGGTTCAAAAGGACATGTCAAGATGGCCATCTTTGCATCTTTGATTTCCTGCAAGGAAAGAACTAAATCATTTATGATAGTCAGGGATTTTCTCACAACCAAATACATACTCGTATTCAAAAGCCTTGAACAGAAACCTGGAGAAAATTATTGTAACATTTGCTGCAATTCAGTAAATTCTACACCATTTAAAAAATAAACCAGAGTTGAATTGAGTTAAATGGACTACATAGTACCAAGAATTCCAAATGATCAGTCTTGGTTGATAAATCAGAAAACATGATGCGAAAAAATGTAAAATCTTTACCTTTGGCATCTGTGGGTGACTGAAATCTTTGTCCACTACAACTCCTTTTACCAACATCGTGTCTTCTAGTTTGCCTCCAACTTTACCGTCCACTTTGATTAGCTCAAAGTCGACATCTTTCCTTTCAAAGTCTGCAACAGACATGATGGCTTTGACAGCAATCTCTGCCATTTGTTTGTGACATCTATTGATGCTAGTAGATTGAAAACATGAACATGAATTAGATTTAACATTGAAAATTTCTACAAGTACATATCTTTGTTGTTGTGTTTTAAAGCACAATCTAATAATATACTGATACATGCTTCATATTAATTTTTGGTTCTTTTAGCTCCAATAATTAACATACATAGTAGAAACTCAGATGATCACACTCTTGAACACAAGTTGCACCCATTTTGCAAAGATTCAGTCACCGCATCTATGTATATGAAAATGGAAGCTTTTTGCAACAAACCCTGCAAGGTCATGTCTCCCGCAGTACCCTTTGCTTAGATTTTTGCTCTCTTGCCTCTTTATCCTCTGCATTTACGCTCTTCTTGTAAAGGAGGTTAAGTTGGTACTGCCTTCTCTGCCCCCTTGAAAATGGCCACGATAATGTTAGGCTCAACACACAAGACAATGGCAGTGAATAAGTGCTGCCAGATCCAGCTCTTCCTCTCCCCCTTAACTTGCAAAGAAATTTGATGGAATCCTAATATGCTGCTGACTATGACAGTATCTCTTATTTATATATATTTATAGATTATAGTTTAAATATAAAGTTGTCTTTATGTCTTATCAATTATGATTGTAGCACCATAATCAGTATGCAGGGCCCATAGAAGACTGCCCGACAATGGTTCTTGGTGCATTTATCTAGCATGGTGTTTGGTCTAATCATGCATTCACAAAGCACGACTAGGAATCCTGTTTGCCATGCAAAGCATCACTTTTAAACTGCTTTATAATCTCCTGAAAATGGACTTTTGTATATTGTTTATACATTGAGTTAATAACATTAACATGCTAACAGACAAAATATCAACTTGAAATGTACCAAGAGAAAATTAACAGGGAAATTATATTTTAATTATGTTTTAATTTCTGAAATATACTTACATTTTGGAACCTAATGTTGTCATGGCTACTTTTACAAGTGGTTCTATGTTATCCTTATTTACTTCAAAGCTTTCTGCAATGGCGTCTAGTCTAGAACTGGCAATTTGAGATGCTAACTCGTAACCATCGGCGATGCGAATTGGATGGATGCCTCGGTCCAATAGCTGTTCAGCTTGTTCAAGCAAAGCACCAGCCAAAACTTAATATAATATAAATAAAATAATTAATACCTTATAATAAAATACTGTATAATGAAATATACACAATATAACTAAAACACATGGGCAGGTATAAATATTTATTTATTCTCATAAGACTAGTTATTATACTCTTTGAGTACTGTAGACTTGATTAGATACAGTAGTTGCCTTACATCATGAGGGCATCTGTGAATTATGTCCCAGTCAACCATTGCTTGTCAATGGTGTTAAATTGCGGGCAAACGATACAGTGATGTTTGGTTTTCCTGTTCACTCAGCATTAAATAGCTTTTTGGGTTACGATAGGAGTTGTTTTTTCAACACTTTTTATCATTTGTTAAGTGCATTGAGGCATCGGTATAATGTGGAAAACCCACTAAATTACATTAAATATTTATGTCAATTAATTAATGTTTAGTATGAAATGATGCAATGCATTTATATTGAAGTTCATGTCATCATGCCTACAATAATAAAAATAAAAGCACGATGAAAAGCAGCCAAGTTAATAAGTATGTACACAATTCCATACAGGATACAGTCACACATGACCTAAAAATAAAAGGGGGAGGGGGGGTGCCATGTATTTTTTGCATCACTTGTTAAAAAAAGTTAGAAGATGGCCCTACCTACTACCCCGGTAGTGCCATCACCGATCTCATCGTCCTGTGACTTGGACAGTTCTACCATCAATTTCGCTATTTGATGTTCAACATCCATCTGTGCAAGAATTGTGGCGCCATCATTTGTTACCGTTACATCACCATCAGGGCTCACTATTAACTTATCTAAACCTACAAATGGAAAAAAAAGAAGAAAAAAAAAAACCATGGTAACTAAATGCCTAGTACCAACACCTTTTTTTGGAGAATGGATAGTGTTCCGACATGTCATATTGCATTAAGAGAGCGAGTCTAAAGTTTAAACTTTAGGGTCTAGCCAGCTGTACCAACTAGATTTGTGTTTAAAATCAATATCCAGTGCTTTCTTTAATTATCTTTAACAACAAAACACAAAGCAAGAAAGCGTTTTTACCTTTTCTAGTGGTGAGGAATCAAATTAAGGTGCACCATTAAAAATTAAATGGATTCCTGTGTAATGTTTTTGATTATATTTCTTTGGTTGTGGTGGTGGGGAGGGGGAAGATTTTCAGAGTACTTTTTCATCTATAATTTCATTTCTGGTTTAGTGTATTCATTAAATATTTTGACATATTAGTTACTCTCTGTGCAAACATCATTGTGACAGCATATACCACAATATGCAAATACTGTATTGTGAAATATGCAAGTACCTCATTATCATTATTATTATTATTATTTATTATCCAAGGAGGGAACAAAAAAAAAATTAAAATTGGAATAAAATTTTTTCTAATTTTGCAAATACAATAGACAAAAACATCCAGACGAAGTAGAAAATAAATTTTACTGGTGAATGTAAACAGTGTACTAATAGGATGGTTAAATGCTTTAAATTCATATTTAGTGAAGAAATACATACTATATCTGGTTTTCGAGATTTTAAGGCAGCAGCAGGCGTAAAAAAAACAAATAAAAATTTGTATTCTTTTCTGAAATTTCCATTTTTTTGTGGGGGCAAGTAATTGGCCAAAAATAAATTGTTATTTTTATTCAAAATCCTCTTTATTGCCGAGCAGCGGTTCGCAAACAAGGTAAACATTCTTGCCTAATATTAGAGTAGATAGTATTCATATCATGATTTGAAATTGACCGGTTCATTTGAAGCCTTTGTTCTCACCTTTTGGTCCAAGTGATGTTTTGAGTGTGTTTGCTACAGCTTTAGCTGCCATTATATGAGACTAAAACAACAAAGAGAAAATTAATCATCCACAAGTTATTTAATGTTTGTGTAGTGTACACAGCTGATGCAGTGTCATTTCAATTGAAAATGATTGAGATCTACCCTAGCTGGCAGTGGCATAGGCCTACAATAGGCCTACTGTAACTATAGGAGAGGACTTCCCTAGGCCTAGTTTAAATCTAAATAGTGGTCAGCAAAAAACAAAAACAAAAGGGGGGGGGGGGCAGAATACTGTGGAGTAGTTGGTTTTTGACAGAGTTGAATTGGGGCCAAGCTGATATTTGGGGCCGAATTGACATGGGGCTGAGTGAGTTGACTTGGGCCAAGGTGCATTATTTTTTTTCCCATACAGTTAAGGCAGAAATAATAGAGGGTGCTATTTAAGATCATTTAAGTCAACTGACAACATAAATATGCAAGATTGCGAGTCGCAAAAGCAGTGCTTGCTAGCTGCTTGTGAAATATAAATGTTATTTTTTTTATTTATTTCGGTATAAAATACAAAAATACAAACTGAGAGCAAAAGCTGAAATAGGTTGCATTACAAAAAAAACATAAGCTACGTCGTATAGTAATTAGTAGGGTAGGCCAAAGGAATTGAAGCCTCCCTCTTTAGTTTGCAAAATTAGCCTTGAAAAGAAGCCCATGGTCTTCTTTTCAAGATAGCATAAGCTTCTTCTCAAGATAGTAGAGCATACACAAAAAAATAAAGACAAAACATGTTTATACCCTTCAGAATCAGTACTATAGAGGCATCGTCAAATCTAGGATACTATACCATAGGCCTGTACTCAAATAGCCAGATTCAATATTATTGTGCTTTTTTTTTATACTTTGAACATGGAGGTAATATTGAGAAGGAGATCACTCGGCAACAGATCCCTTTGACGCGACAAACCTATGTGTTCCCCGCTTTTGGATCGCGCGCGGGCGTATTACCCTATAATTCACATTTTTTCGTTAGCAACAACTTGGCAACGACATGCATTTATACGCTTCCAGCAGAGCAGTTGTGCAATAAAACGTTTGATTTTAACCCATTAAATATCTTTATAATGAACAATGTTCCCCTGATTAGATTTTTTCGGGCTTTTGGTAGGTTATTATTTGTATATTTCAGGAACGGATTCCGTAAAATATTTATGTTAAAATTACTTCTGTGTTCATTATAATTTTGTCTAAAGATTGACTGGTTCGACTATAAAGCTAAGTCAGTGTAAAACTGAAAAATACTCAGATTTTGGATTCATTTTTCGAATAGTTAACCCCAG
>NW_022702824.1:711302-738625 GCF_011630105.1 Anneissia japonica | reverse complement strand
TTCGTCATGTTCAATTTTTTGGTCAACTATGCCTGTTGAAAATTTGATGGCGGGGAACACAAGGGACTTCAAAGGCATCGCGCAAACGTTCTTTACGCGCTGCGGCAACTTTGATCTTGGTTCATTTGCATAGCGCTGCGTGCGTGTAGCTTTGCCGAGTGATCTCCTTCTCATTAATACCTCCATGCTTTGAAAGACCATGCTAGCTAGAAGCACATCCGTGTGAGAGGCCGCTGGTCAAAATCCCGAAAAGGTAAGTGTTGCCATATCGGAAAAAAACGAGGGGGGGGGGTCTTTTCCTGGACTCTGATTGGTTATTACAACAAAAACAAAAAACACTTGGACAATGTTCTCCAATAATTTCCGATTCGGAATGGAATTCTCACCTTCAAAAAACTTAGCGTTGTTGTTTCGAATTAGCTGGGCTGTATGCACAGTGCATGCAATACATATGGTCACAAATTCAAGACAAGCCAACGTGCATATATCGGAAAAAAATTTTATTTTATTAAATTTAGCATATTAACTCTGTAAATATTCAACCAATTTTTGTCATCTATAATAACTGTACTGTAGATTACTTACATCAGTGTGTTCTCTCTATATAAGGAACTTTATTTGAAGTCAGTTGAAGAATATAATTTTTTGTGTGCTCCTACTGTACTCTAGCCATAGCCATAGATCACGGGGATGGGGGATATATCCCCCCAATATTTTGACTGTATGGGATAAAATGGAGCTTTACACACTTCAAAAGACTGTCACAGAAATAATTTGCAATGTCTTGTGCGCTTACAAAGATGAAAATTAGCATAATGTATTAATGTTGATAACAAAATTATTTTATCTGGTACCAATCTAAGCTCTTCTTTCCTTAGATATTAGATGTGCTTGCAAAGCAAGCCACATTTTCATCACACTGAAGGGTGTGAACGACATCAGTAATTTTTCATCCCCCCAATGAAAAATACTTTTCTATCTACGCCACTGACTCTCTAGCGAAATCGATTACTTATCGACTACTATTGGTGAGCTTTCAGACAGGATTTTACTTTGCCATTCATTGGGTGTTGCAATTGCTAAAACTAATCGCAATGCGAAGCTGGTCTGACTGGGGTACAAGAGAAAAAAAATCTGCGATAAAACATTTAAAAATTAAAACTACTGGGAAAATGAGCTGATTGCAATATTCGATTTGAGTATCTATCGGGAAAATATTAAAACGATTTAGGCCTAGAAAACTATACACGGCGGCGGCCCGCCCGGTGGCGCTTGCTAGCCATAGCATTGTCAATGTTTTCGCTCCTTCGCCATATTGTTGCTGTTTTGGTTGACCTGCTACCGCTAGGCCTAGGACAGGCCTACGCCTAAAACTAGTTCCTAGCCTAGGCAAGCAGCGTAGAGTAGACACAGTCCTAGGGTAGTAGGCCTAGGCTAGCCCTATCTGTAGTGCTTAATAATAGGGGCCCTTGCTACCCAGGGTCTGGCCATAAACAGGCAATAAAGAAGGATGCGCAATTTTATTAGATAAAGAGTAAGAGAAAAGATCACCTTGTGTGCCTCTATTCCACATAATCGTGTCTTAGATTCTTGATCTTTGATGATAATAAACGGCCTTCCATATTCATCAAACGCTAGCGAACCCATAGATCCACTCATTTTCTTTATATATGTGTTAAATTATTGAGCAACGAAGATAAGATGTTATAAGATTTCAAAGGATTTGTTCAAGTGGGTTCGTTCAGGCTACGTTCCGTATCAACCAACACCAAACCCAAATCGCCGTACAATTCCTTCTAGAAACGTCCCCAACACGAAGCCATACCACACACACTGTGTTGCAAAAAATGTGCGTACAGTATGTGTGCCATTTGAGCATGTGCGGTGATGCTTGTAGCGTCATTTTGTTATTTCAATATTTCTGTTCTACATACTGTATTTTGTTCATTTTGATGTTAAAACTTGTAATCCTAAGAAATTAAATTTAAAATAACTAAATAATTTTTTAAAAATGCACTGGTGTATTTTATGTATTTATTTTTTTGAGAGAAAACCGTAACCAGAAATACATCTTGTACTAGTTGTCAAAGGTCATTATAAGTTACCCTGGGAAACGATAGACGCGTAAACACTCCCAGAGGATAAAGACCGTTTATCAACAAAACGTCGTTTATCTTTTGTGTTTTCCCACGATGTCTTTCTTTAATCTGACTGCTTTGGGCTACCAAGATCCAATAAGAGCTCAAGTTCTTCAACCAAATCCAGAATACTCTTACAATCTCGTCCATAAAATTCCAGAAAATGCTTACGTGTCTTTTAGGCCACCGACTTCGCATTTACCACCAATCAATATGCACCAGCACAATAAAGTTGTTCAGCCCGGCGAGTACCCAGAGCACAAAGGGTCATACGTGGAATACACAAGACGATTAAATAAGCACACGCGGACAGAAAATGGTACAGTACAGAATATGTGTAGCATAGAGGTTTTTACAACCAATCACCGGGGCAGCGGCACGTCAGTGGGCCTGTCCTACAGCTAGAGAAGGTGTTGTGTCTAAGTTTAATAAATGTGTATTTATTTACGCACTTAAGTAGACCTATCAATAATTATAAATGAAATGATACGGTCGGTAATGCAAAAATAAGTATTTATAGGCCTAGGCTAGGCCTATGCCTACAATAATTATGTGTCTGTGTAGGCCTATTTTAGTTTATTATTTAGGTATTATTTATTGATTATTATGTCTGTAATTATGTATCTGTGTATAATGCACTTGTCTTGTCAATTGTAGTCCCGGCACCCCCTTGATTCGGGCCTAGCGGGACTTTTTTTAGCCTGGGATGTAATTTCGAAAATGCTTACATGCATGTGAAAGTCCGCATTGCTGGGAGGTGGCAGGGACTTTCACATGCATGTAACCATTTTGGAAATTACATCCTCAGCTAAGTCCCCGCTAGGCCCGGGTCCGGGGAGGCCGGGACTGCAATTGACAAGTGCATTACCACCTTACACACCCGAAACTGTGGCTACTCTAACGTGTAAAATTCCCAGGCCCTCTGAGCCCTGTTCAGTGTTAATCTACGGCCAAATTTTAGGTACGTCCTGGCACTACTTGGACACAACTATGTGTACATCCCCAGTTCAGGGTCCGGGGGGGGGGCTGGGACTGCAATTAACAAGTGCATAAGCCAAAGTTGTAGTGTATTATTTCAGTATTATTTATCGGTTAATGTGTATTTATTGTGTCTCTGTCACTTTATTAATTTCAATTATAAAATTTTTGATTATTAATAGACCTGTCCATTATAAATGAAATGATACAGTAATGCAAAAATAAGTTAATATACTGTATGTTTAATTCATTTTAGATACACTAAATCATTTTAAGCTTTTATTTTATATTATATATTGTTTATAATGTAAATTGTTGTATTTCATTTAAATATGTTTTACTTTTTATGCTGTACCTAGGACCCAAGGTGACTTACAGTCACATAATTCGACATAACCAATAATTATAACTAAAAATAAACACTGAAATCAGGGCCTACGCAGACACATAATTACATATACAACAGCCAAGAAATAATACTAAATAATAAACAGTAGACGATGCATCAACTTGCCAGTGTGTTTCTGCGTACACACTAGCATAGGGCCTAGGATTAGGAAAGCAACATTACTTAGAAGCACCAAACCAAATGCCTTTTAGGTCCTAGTACAATATATTTAAATTAATAAAATCACGGTTGTATAAATAACAACTAGGCCTAGCCGGGCCTACTAGCTTGCATATCAATGATGCACGCTGATGCATATAACCCAGTGGGGTACTCTGTATTTATTCAGATTTAGAATTCTGATTGGATTTTTGTTATTGTCCTAATCCAACCAATCCATACATCGGTCAGTTCCTTCAAGTCCAAGTACCGTCTTATTAAGTTGTTCCTCTTTGACCAACATATTGATTAGTTTTTCTTTATCCGCCTCTTTTTGATTTTTTGATTTTTTGAAAAGTGAATAGAGCCTCTAACGGTAAGTGCTATACAAGCATAATTGATAATGATAATACAATCACAACAGTCAATGACAATAAAAATTAGGAATAGATTTAAAGTAAAACTGGTGTAACATAAATGCCAATAAATAAATGGCCAGATTCTAGAGAGGTGTTTCTCTCAATTCTACTCTGTTTTTAATTGATCAAATAGTTTCATCTGGTTTTGTATTGATATGCCTAAAATATTTTTATTGCTTAAATTATTCTAATTGCTTAAATTCTATAGGCCTGCATATAGAAAATATACCTCTAGACACATAGTCTTTATCCATTTTGTTTTGATCCAGAACTTGCATTGTCATAATAATTATATATAGTGGTGTGGCATAATTATAAGATTATCGCCTCATTACAGCATCTTTTTAATTTTGTATCCTTTTTCTTTCCATAGCACCAAATGAACTTTACAGAAATCCTCTAACATCAATTGAACAGCATGGTTGGTGGGACCGAAAGGACGGCATAGAAAAGAGAGAACCCTGGACACATGTTCCACGACATAGGCACGTCAACAGTGAGATGACAAGGTGTGTTTTTTTATAACATTTTTTATATGATAAATGAATAAACATTTTTTTTACTTTCTCTTTAAAAATGTGCCCGAGGTATTGAACTAAAGGGGGAGGGGCCAAAATGAGTGTGGAATAAATTCTATGTAGCCTATTAGATATTGATGAAAGAATTTCAGTGCTCTAAAAAAAGGTTCCATACCATTCTTGCCCTGAGTGCTAAAAAGCGTAGTTATGCCTCTGAGTTACTTATCAACATGGAACAAAGAAACAGTTCTGTACAGATGCTGTCTGTACAACTTTGTCAAGTCTAGAGAAAAACCTTTTAAAAATAATAAAAAAACATTCAATTAGTATTATTATTAACCAATCAGGATTTATTCTATGCAAAGAGTAATTATATAAAAACAGTATTATTTATGTTTATTGGCAAGTGGATATTTTATTTTTCAAATCTTCTATTGAAATCTAATTGAAATTAAATAATAAATTACAATAAAATTGACTTTTAATCCCCCACCCCCAAACAGATATAAGAGGTTTTAAAAATAAATAGATGAGCCGTACTTGTCTGTTGATTAGAAATAAAACCCTGGAAATAGTACTAGTAATAGTAATAGTAGTAATTACACAGTGCTCTTCTGAAGAGTACTGTGTGCTTAAAAGCTAGTGTTTAGTCATAATCATCTGCCTTGTCTTTAAAGCAGAGTTACACAACTTTTCAGTGGTCCCAGATTCACAATGTCTTATATTTTTATTATTCTATAATTAGAAACCAAAGCTGCTAAAGACCATGGAAACCCAGTCTAATAAAAATATGACTATGACAACATCACCATTTTTTAGGAAGATGGTGATGATTGATGAAGGTGATGATGATCACTGAATTAGTCAATATTTTAGGTCTCTTATAATTTATCTCTTTTTATTTGTTACATTGCAGATTTGTAAATGAAATGGCAATGACCAATCGGGAGTTTTCCTTGTTTTGATTACCAAGAAACAGATGTTGTGTTGAAGGCATACTGCCCTCTATTGTTTAATCAAGAAGATAATCAAGAATCATGTTTATGTACTATTAAAACTTCCCATCAAGGATCTTCCAATGTATCTGATTGCAACCAAAGATGGATTTTTCACATAATTCATTTAGAAGATATAGGTAGACAAATATTTTCATATAGATTTTAAAAACAAAATTGTATCATTTTTAGCACAGAAATTATTTCGTACTTCTATAATAATAATAATAATAATAATATTAATAATAAAAACAACTTTTGTAGATATTATGTGAAAAATAAACTGTAAAATACGTGCAATTTTTATCATTGTTTTCATTTGTTTTTCTGTTTAGACATTTTAGCCTTCTAAATTGCAAGTATGTTTAGATTTTGGTACAGTGGCATACATTATCTAGGAGTATTGAAAGGTGGGTCAAGGACTAATAAGGGGGGGGGGGGCATGCGTTTCCATGCACCTCTTAGATAAGCCATTGTTTTGGTACAAAATAGTCTAGAACTTGAGCTCATTTTCAAATGATATTGATAATAATAATGATAATAATAATAATACAGTATCAATTACAACTATCTTTCCTGTTTGGTAGCACAGTACTAGCTCACACCTTATTTTTAGAGCGTATTGCAGTCTGAAGCATAGAGCATTAGGGAGTTTATATTCATCTTGCTGGAAAAATAATTCTTGTGTAAAGAGTTTTTCCTATACTAATAATATGTGACATTTCCTGGATCCAGAGGTGACGGAACTAGTGGGTGCTGCGTTATGGAGAGTGATGTGTGACCGGAAATGGTCTGCAGTCAGTTGGTTGTTACCATGCGCCAGTGATGTTGGAGTGTACGTCAGCAAGTATGTTTAGATTTTGGTACAGTGGCAATCAAAAATCAATCAAAAAAGCATGCCGGGAAAGTTTGCCTTACCAGGAAAAGGTGACGTAATCTAGCTTATGACGTATGCATGCTAACTATATTGTGAGTGACGTCACCAAAAATAGAAATTTTCTATTAACCAATATATATATATATATAGCAAGATGAAACTATTTATGTAATGTATGAATAAAGTTCGGGGTTTGTAGGGTAGTGAATGATTATTGTACGTTTAAGTGCTCCCTCCATGCGTATAAATTACGGTGATTAATTAGCGAAGATATGGAGACAATATTTCGAAGTTCCTCTTTCCAAGAGGGGATGCATATACTTTGTGAAAATGAGTACGCTGCGGTACTCATTTTCACAAAGGAATACACACAACTGGTTAGCTAACAATATCCAAATGTTACATAAACACCTGGGAAGGAATGTGCTATCACGTTCTGTTGCCTAGCAAACGTCTGTACTGTAGCGTGGGGGAGGGGGGCGGGGAGCTAGCCTACTGATGTATTGTGTATAGCGGGGGACGATGAAGCATAAGACTACCTAGGCCTAAGTAGACAGTGCAATTATATGTGATAGAAAGCACACTTTCGAAAGAAATAAATTAAAATAAGAAAAACATAATAACTAAAAATAATTCAGTTGCAGACGTACCCTGTTTAAGTATTATATAATGCTTAAACAATGCGGCTCTTGTAGCCCTAGCTAGGCAAAGCATCCATGTGCAAAGCAGTGGTGTTTGTTTATCAATCAAAAAAGCACGCCGGGAAAGTTTGCCTTACCAGGAAAAGGTGATGTAATATAGCTTATGACGTATGCATGCTAACTATATTGTGAGTGACGTCACCAAAAAATTTTCATAACCAAAATATTATTTTATTTTTTATTTTTTTATATTTATTTCAACATCATCCAACATAACAGGATTGATACATGAAAATTGATACTTAAAAAATTTATATATGTAATATAACATTAAATTCAAATATAGGTCTAAAAATAATTAAAAATATAAGAAATTCACTTAGTAATAGAAGTAAAAATAGTAGTAATTTTTTGATGGAAGCAGTTAAGACTATCAAAACATATATCTAAGGAAGGATTGAAACATATAGAATTATATAACTTAGGAAGACGACAAATAAAACCATTTTTGTAACGTTAACCCTACCTAAAATAATCCAGGGGATCTTAATCTATGCAAAGGAACTAGTATTTGAAAAAAAGAAGTGAAATCACCGTCTAAACTGGCATTTATGCATTTGTAGAGAAAAATAAGATCAAAAATATTCCTTCTCTCTTCAACCAAAGCCAACTTATTACTTTTACCAAATTTACGAAAATAGAATACAGAATTTATTTGAATACGTTGCAACCTAACAGATTGTGCAGTTGAAATTGAATTAAAAATAATAGAGCAAAACTCAAGATTAGATCTAACTAAAGATTTATACAAAGTAATTAAAGCATTACCATCATCGATATGTCTGCAATGTCTCCAAATGAATCCAAGGAGTCTGTTACTCTTAGCTACAACATAATCTACATGTTTACAAAAATTTAAAGAAGAATCAACAAATATTCCTAAATTTTTTTGAACGGAAACTTTTTCAAGAATAATATTATTAATTTTAAAATCAAATTGGATAGGATTTTTCTTTAGAGTAACAGACATAGTTCTACATTTAGAGACATTAACAGACATACCCCAGCTGCAACACCAGCGAACTAGACCATCCAGATCTGTCTGAAGGAGAACCATATCATTAACAGTAGAAATGACCCTAAAAAGTTTAATATCATCAGCATATAATAAAAAATTAGAATCATTTGGAACAAAAGAAAAATCATTGATGAACAAAGTGAAAAAAGTGGTCCCAAAATAGACCCCTGGGGGACCCCTGACAATACAGTTAGCCATTCAGATGAACAACCATCGATTGTAACTTTCTGTTGTCTAGCATATAAATAATTATAGAAAAAAGCTAAAATATTATCAGAAAACCAAACTTACTAAGTTTGTAAAGTAGAAAATTATGTGGGACTCGATCAAATGCTTTAGCCATGTCCGTATAGATAACTTCACACTGAGTCTTGGAATCTATAGCAGAATAAACATGTGACAAAAAGACCGAAAGGTTTGTTTCACATGATCTGCCAGGGAAAAAACCGTGTTGTTTATCAGTAATTACAGAACGGACATGGCTAAAGATTTGATCATGTATGATTCTTTCAAAAATGTTTGATGATGAAGGTAATATAGAAATGGGTCTATCTGATTTGGAGTCTCCTTTGTGAATAGGACAGACACCGGCCTTTTTCCAAGTGTACAGATAACAATTTTCAGCAATAGATCTTTCAAATAACTTTTTACAGGGCAATGAATGTGGTTTGGCAGCAATAGATAACATAACGTTACTGATGCCATCACAGCCAGAGGCCTTGTGCTGGTTAATTTGGCTTAATAGTTTTTCAATTTTGATTTGATCAATATTAATATGATTGAAACTATCAACAGGATATTCAGGAAGATCTGGATGGTCGTGAGCACCATTGTTGCAGCTGTAAACAGATTGAAAAAAAACGATTAAATAAGTTAGCTTTGTCTTTTGGCAAACTCGCAGAGGCACCATCAAAATGAATTTCTGATGGAAGTCCTGCGGATTTTTGCGAAGACTTGAGCCAAGACCAAAAACGCTTGGGATTATTAACAACATCACAACACAAAGATTCAACATAAGTGCGATACTTAAAATTACACAACTTCTTGAAATTAGTTCTGGCAAAGCGAACATTCTCAATATTCAGACGATTACAATTCCTCTTTTTATCTTTAAAATAAGACTCCTTAAGCTTAAGGGCACAATACAACTCATTATCAAACCAAGGGGGTAATTTTCTTTTTAGTTTGAAAGTAGGAACTAAGTCTTTAACAGTGGCAAAAACTAGATCATAAAATAATGCTGTAGCTTCATTAATATTATCTGTCAACTCAAGGATGTTCCATGGAATGCATGAGAGTGTCTCAACAAAATCAACTTGATTAAGTTTCTTAAAGTTATAAAGTGGACGGGAGTCATAATTAATTTTAGGAGAGAGAAAATCAATAGGATAATTAAAAGTAATTGCACAGTGATCTGAAAGAAAAATATCGTTACCAAATGAAATATCACTACATGTCTTATTGCATAGAACTAAATCAAGAGTGTGACCAGCACAAGCCGGGAAATTTACAAATTGTTTAAAATTATTACCATTAAAAACGTTATCAATAAAAAAAAACCATTAGAATTATCAGGAGCATTACAAATTACATTATTATTTACATAATGTTTATTAGTATTATTGAACCAAGTAATTTCTGGTAAATTAAAATCACCAATCAATAATATATCATGGTTAAAACTTTGAAATTCATATTGCACATTGTTAATCGATTGGGCAAGTTGATCCTTTGTCGCAGACGGTGGCCTATAATAAAGACCAACCATTAAGAACTTTTTACGTGAGAGTGTCAATTTAACCCACATCAATTCTTGATGGTTGGTTTCAAGATGCTTTAATCGACAGGACTTAAACTTGTTGCTGACCAAAAGTAGAACTCCTCCACCTCTTTTATTATTATTTCGATCTTTACGGTAGAGATTATAGTTAGATATAGAGAGCTCACTATCTTCAACTGAGTCATTAAGCCATGTCTCAGTGAGGGCTATCATGTCTAAATATTTAGTGAACATATGGCTGTATAATAGTTGAGATTTATATGTCTCCATCTTGTTTTAAACACTTCTAACATTTTGGTAATATACTGTTAGTGCGTCCTTCTGCTTAGGGGCCTACTATCTTTAGCAACGTTTGGCTGAGGCCCTGGATTAAGTTCTATGTCTCCACATAAGGTTAACGGCTGAACATGGAATGTACGTACGTCATGGTATAGTACGAAACAGCTTTCCCAAGAAAACTACTACTAATTAATAACTACAAGGTTTGTGGGCGTAAATTCCATAATACGAATTAAGGGTAGCACCATCTCCTTGCCATACAAATTACAGCTCCCACTGACGTCTCGGTCGAGAAATACGGGTAGCTGAAGTTTTTCTCGCAAATCTGACTACGAACCATATCGAAATTTTACGTTCCACTACTGAATCTGAGTTGTGCTTCGCACACGCCGCTCACAGCGGCGTTCCGGGAGCCCCCTAAAAAATTTCATCCCCAGTCAACGAAAGAGCCAAAGATGACCTTATAAAATTTAGTTCCACAACTTTGGTGCAGCACTTCTGTATATATATTTTTTTCTTTTGTATAAGGCGATTCCAAATAAAATATAATTTAAATCTAAACAGGATATATCACCATAATTTTCCAACCAACCAGGACAATAAAGAGTGGTAGAATTGGATGATGTGGACCTGAGTATGCGACTACATGCAGTGGAGCGCAATTTTAGGTGGCCATCAATGTAATGCAGAGGTGAACAATAAGATACTTATACACGAAAAGAAGATCCTTACAAAGTGTCGTTACTCACTACAGGTAGCCAATGAAGTTGAGGAAGAGTAGGAGTTATAATTATGTTGATGCTTCTGAGTAAGAAAACCAACCTCTTTGCAACATTCAGCTCAAGCTGAATTTTCCGAATAATTTTAGAAAGTCCATAAAGAATAGCACATTCCGTACTCTCGCGAATACGCGCCTGGGCGCTTAAAATATTTTTTTGCTCTTTTTGAGGGTCGCTTATATCAAACGGGTAGCTTATTCAAATGTGGCGCTTATGAAAACAGACTTTAAATTGAGGGGGCGCTTAGTATGGAAATAGATTAAGGCGTGCTTATGAGAACTCCGGAAAATTTAAGGGGAACTTTTTGAATAAAAAAAAATATTATGACATCTGGAAATTGAAGATAAGAATAGTTCTTGTGCAGAAAAGATAATTGTCGAGAATGGCTCATGACAAGAATGCTCAGTGGGTATTTACACAAACAGCAGAAGAAAGTATTGGTGGTGGTGGTTAGTGGTTTATAAGCTTGTTGGCCATCTGCCGACTAAGATTAGCAGGATTATTGCAGCTTCTTGCAAAATCGGATGAGAACGCGTTAAATGTGCAAATTGTCAATTTGCTCGAAATTTCAAATTATTCGCCATATTTTTTGCAATAATCATAGTTATGGAAAATAAATGACAAACAAATGTGTTTAAACACGTTTTGAGAACTTGGCGAAAGTGAATTGCAGAAGTTATACTTCCGTCACATGCATCATAGGCCGTATTATGCAAGTTAGCTTAATTATACAAATTTGTTGGGAACATAATAACTGTAGGGCATCCGCGTAGCTCGACAACCGCTGGTCGTAGAAGTTTTCTTTCAAAATATGCAGTAGGCTTATATGCATGTTTTTATTTCGTTAGAGGTCACTTGAAGTCATATATTGATTTTGATAGTACATAGGCCTAAATAATTATGTTCATTATGCATGCTGCAAAAAAGGGTTTATTATTTAAATTTGACGGAGAAGCTTACCAGATGTGACAGTTTTCAGATTATGACATAACCTTTGACACATAATATACTCTACCTAGAACATTTGACCTTTAACTCCTCCCAGACCTTTAGAAAATGACTCTTTCTATGTTTTTGTTCAAACGCTCAAAATGTCATGCTTCTGTCACATGATGCACGGTTTGGCTATTTTCGAGTCTTATCTCCTACATTCGAAGTTAAAAGAAAATATTACATTTGTGGGCGAAGAAGTCATGTTTTGTTTTTACAGTGGGTGTTATCACATTTGTGGGCGATGATCGTTATTACATTTGTTGACGCTGTATGTTACTTTTGTGGGCATTATTACATTTGTGGGCGTTTTCGTATTAGCGGGTGCAACAATCCTTCGAGATAATGACCTCACCCAAAAGCTGAAATCTGTGCAACGTAGAGCTGTCAGGTTTGTTTGTAGAACTCAGCCCAGGAGGGTACGTTTTCGTCCCTGTTTTTATATGTCTGTTTGTCTGTTCACAGTCAGGACACAGTTTTTATCGGAAACTCGTCAAACTTAGACACAATGTTCCTTGAACAAAGATGTGGAAGTGATTCAATTTTGAAGGGTTTGGGTCAAAGTTCAAGGTCACAATCGACGAAAACTACTTTTTATATATTAAGCTTACAGCTAACAATTTTCATCAGAAAATCGCCAAACTTGTTGACAGTGATTCATGACCAAAGATCTAAATGTGAATACATTTTGAGGGGTCAAGGTCACAATCGATGAAAGCCTACTTTTTTTATTTATGACAGCCTACAGCCAACAATATTTATCAGAAATTCACCAAACTTTGTCACAATGTTCTATCTATCACCAAGAATCTAAAGGTTATTATTATCATATTATAAAATTTAACATTCAGCACACAATATCAGAAGTCTCGCATACTTTGCTAAGTAAATAAAAATCAATACGATACCACTATCTTGTGTTCGACTTAGCCAAGGTTGATTAAATAAAACAACATAATTTTTTTTATTTTATAAATTAGGAGGTAAATGCTATGGCTATCATAATAGATTTAGATTTAAAACAAAAACAAAAATTTAAAAAAAAGAAAAAAAAAACAATACAAGGCAATATATCAGAAAAAAGTAGCAATATGATTTTGTTTTAGCTTTTGGGCCTACGTAATCATAATATGAGAATATATTTTGGTATGACAATATATGCCTTGGGACGCCACAGAATGTGGATTCTGGAAGTGGGTCGGCCACCTAAAAATATGTTGAGAAGTAGAGGCATACATTAATCAAGACAGATTATAAGGCATAAACTAGCTTTGACGTAGCATCAGCATTTAGGATATGGTTATGGTCAAAATTGACAAGATTTTATTTATACGAAGTAACACATGCGATAGGCATCCAATACCCATTTTAAGGATGGAAGAAGTTCTGGTTTGATGTTAAGTTTATTGCTCAAAAGGTGTCAAAATATAAACTTGAATGATTTTTTCCCCTTATTTTGTGACTACTGTAGTTGTTTTGATACAATAAAAAAGTGAAACTGTATGTATTGATTTGACCATTTTGCACACTCAAAAAGTATCCCCGTCCCCTTAACAGGGGTTGGCTGTAGTGTTAAAAAACATATTGCCCCTCGTTTCAAGGAAAAGTGTCCCATATAATAAGGATGTCCAAAAGGAGGAGTTCTATTGTATTGATGTAGAAAGAAAGTAATAAATATAACTCCTAAAATGAAACCAAGATGATACAAAAATGAAAATCTTTCAATACTCTCATATTTCGCATGCATAAGCATATATTTCTATAAATAACAACAAATATTCAACACAAATACATAATCTTTGTACTTTTTTCTGTACAGTATACTGTACATAAGTAGCCAGTAACCATCATTAATCAGAGAGCAATTATAAGTACGGTAACTAGTCATTGCTCTAAACAGCAAGCGATTTTACAACGTCCAAAACAGACAATAAAAAAAAGCATGTCTTATATAAAAATGAGATTTGTCTTTGGAAGTATAGATATAATTATGATTTGGTAACTAAAATTGCAGTAATTCTACACTTCTTATACCAAGAAAAGACCTTTACCTTTATTGCATATTTATTAAATAAATTAGATCACATGTTTACTTTTTTTGCATATCATTATAATGGGCTTCCTTTTAAGCAATTATTATTATAATTATTCTTCTTAAATAATAATTATTAAAATAGAATAATATAATTATAATGGAATAATTCTATAATAATAATAATAGATTAAAACTAATAATAGTAATTATTCTTAGTATTGTTGTTATTACTATACTACTACTACTACTATAATAATAATAATAATAATTATTATTATTAATATTATATTATTATTATTACTGTTCAGTAAAAATACACAATCAATTGTTAAATGTAATTCAACATTGTTATACTGTACTTTCATAATAATAATAATAATAATAATAATAATAATAGTAATAATAATATGATGATAATAATTATAATAGATTAAAACTAATAATAGTAATTATTCTTAGTATTATTGTTATTACTATTAATATTATTATTATTATTATTATTACTGTTTAGTACAAATACACAATCAATTGTTAAAAGTGTAATTTACATTGTTATACTGTACTTTCATACAAAAGGAGATAATTTTATTATATTTTGACATGAATCGTTTATGTATTTTCTTTTATAAAGTAGTAGTTCTTTTACATGTATATTTGGGTTGATCGGTACCCAATAAAAGTTAACATTATTAATCCATAAATTAAGGAATGAAGACTACTTTAATGGCCTAATTGCAGACAATGTTGCATTCTTAATTTTGAAAAGTTTAACGACTGCTAGATACTTACATAATATATAATTTCTGTTATACAATAAGTTTCCAGAATGATAAATATATAAGTTCATTATATAGTTATAAAAATTGGCTTATCACTAAGCATTACATCATAACCTAACATCCACAACATCATTGTAATGCAACCTATATAATTAAATATTAAGCTTATTAATATTATAATACAAATATATTAATTCTATTACTGTATAATAATTAGCTTAATATCGAATTTCAATTATAAGCCAAAAAATATGGATTGTTTCTCATCAGTATCTTTCAATTATATATTATACTACTCTTGAAGCTACAGTAAATGAAGTTATTTGATTATAATATGTATCATAGAATTCGAATTATAAATCAATATATATTTGATGGAATATGTCTAATCCAGGTATATATATTTAAGAATAAAAGATTTTGTTTAAACAGACGTAACTGATTACTTCAATAGCATTACAAATAATTAATATAAAAATCGTGTTTAATATAAATATACTTTCATAATATTTTGTGCTTGGTTTAAAGAATGCAAGCATAATAAATAATAAAAAAAGTTCGACTGACACATTCTAAAATAGAAAACTATTTACACCCCACTCCATGTGTGTCCTTTATCCTATCCATAGATAACCACTTGCTGGAAGGATCTTTTGATAACTTCTTGATGACATTTTATGATTTGATTAGAAGGCTGCATTATGTTTTTCCGCTACTTTACGCAAAATTGCCGTATGACTGGCGAACAGGGGAATTTTTGAACTCACTCTTTGCCATCTCACGCTCTGGGCATCATCACCAGCCTAAAAAAAATTTTTTAAATATAATATTCAATAATTAAAGAAAGAAGCACCAATTAGCAAAAAAATTCTTCATTTTAAGCGAACCCTTATCTAATAAACCAACACCCCCTAACTTGCATAAATAATCCCATCAAAATGATGATGCAGAATTCACTAACAAGATCAATGTTAATATGAAACAAAAATGAGAATAATAAATAAATAAAGTTGTTGCTGAACATCAGTTTCAAAATGTGTTGATCAAATTGAACTTTGTACCTCAAGTTTAAATTCTCTGATAGCACTGTCAGATTCAATGTGGAAATTCAAAGCGTACGTCTCTATCCACGCATTATCTGTATTTCGAGGGTCATCAACGTACCCTCGGTATATCTATTAAAAAATACATTGAATTGTTAACCATATGAAGGTCGGTCAGGGGCGGTTCCAGGATTTTTCATTGGTGGCGGGGAATCAGCACCACCATGAGATTATGGTCCATTCATGATACGGATATGATTGATAAACTAATATTATATTAGAGGTCTTAACTAAGTTCGAATTTAGGCAAAATTTAGGCTGTTATGTTATAAAAATCATACATGTTGGTAAACGTTTAGTGATGTGGGTGAATTGAACATGTTTCCTCTTGAAATACACCATTGGGAGTAATGAACTTTGAAAAAATGAATTTACATAACATATACACAATCACTTACTTCGATGCCATTTTCAAATAGTTTTTCAATATTCTCAGCCATATTTGCTTTCTCCTCAGTACATTTTGTCATCTGGCCGAGAGCCTCTTCAGAAAATTCACGTCTAAGAGTTTCACTAACTGTCTGACCTGGTTCAACCATACCCTAATGCATGTGGTGATGCAAAGGATATTATCATATCAACAATAACAATAACAGACCCATGTATTGCCATTAGACCTATAACATGCGAATAACTGCCAGGTGCCCACCATGCAAAACCAAAATGTTTGCCTTCGACGTTTAAAAACATTGTACCGAATATTTTCAAATGTCTGTTTGCGCCTTTATTCTTAAATTTTATTAGTTACTGTTGTTTTCTATGCTTATTAATTTCAAGCTTTAAAATAATACAATACATTCATTTGTACATTCGTACAATTATTTCTGTCTAACAGGTCGTATAATAATTTAATTACAACATGAAACGTACCCCAGGTATTGCCCACTGATGATTGTCCTTGCGTTGAATAGCAATAAACTCTAGTACTTTCTTGTCTCCATCCATCATTGGCGAACCATCTGGATTCTTCTTCCATCTAAAAAAAAAAAAAAAATCGGTAGTAAGTAGTAAACCCCCCAAAAAACTTTGAAGCGCTTTCAATTTTATTATATACTCTTTGTCGTTGATTGTCATATTGACCAACAAGTGTTCAATAGAAACTCATTCACCTATTTGTTCAATGTTATAATAAATTAGGAAGTCATAGACCTATTAATTGTTACTAACATTAGACAAGCGATATGAATATTATATACGAATCGAACCCCACCTCAGACTTGAGAGTCCATAGCACAGCACCAATCACAAGCGTGCACCAACAACATAGGCTGTACCAACAACAAACGCTGCACCAACAACAGGCTGTACCAACTACAAACGCTACACTAACAACATACGCTGTACCAACCACTCAAGCTGCATCAACCACAAATACTGCACCAACCACAGCACAGCACGAACCACAAACGCTTCACCAACAGCATACGCTGCACCAACCACACACGTTGCATCAATCACAAACGCTGCACCAACTACAGACACATCACTGACCACAAGCGCTGCACTAACAACATACATTGTACCAACCACCGACGCTGCACCAACAACAAATGTTGCAGCAGCCAAAAATAATGCATCAATTACAGACACTATACCAATTCCACTAACGCTGCATCAACCACAGACACAAGCACCAACTACAGACGCTGAACCAGCCACATACGCTGTACTCACCACATGCACAACACAGCACAAAACACAAATGCTGCAACACAAACAACATACTCTTCACCAACCACAAAGGCTGTACCAACCACTGACGACATACAAATGCTGCACTAACCACAAATGCTGCACCAGCCACAGACAAAGCCCCAACCACATATGCTGCAATAAGCACGACGCTGCACCAGAGACGCTGCATCAACCCAAACGCTGCTCTAAGCACTGAAGCTGCATCAACCAGTGACCCTGCATAAAATAGAAATGTTGCACCAGCCACAAATGCCGCATCAAAACCACAAACACTGTACCACTGACACTGCATCAACCACAAACGGTGCACCAGCAACAGACGTTGAACCAGCCACACACGCTACACCAGCTACAAACGCTGCATAACACACAGCAACATATCGAGTCACCTAGAAAATCAGAACCTGCTTTGTGATAGACATTAAGGATTTAGAAGCGGAAGATTTTGTAAACCCCAGTTAGCTGGTTTAGTAAAGAGTCCTTCAACCAGACCAATCACTCGTCAGTCACATGATCTGACCTAGGCCTCCAAGGTTATCCGAGCAAATAAATATTGCTATACATTTCCATTATACCATACGCACCAACCGTACACGCTGCACAATGTCACAGCCTCAGCAGTGGCGTAACGCCTATGCGCTCTCATGCGGCGGTCCGCAGGGCCCCGAATTTTAGGGGCCCCGAAGGGGCCCTACCCATAGGTTCCTCGATCTAGCACCCTGACCAAAAAGGACTTGTGTTGATAAATAACACCTTAATGTGTCCCTGAAATCGACTGTAGGGCATATATCATGTTATAATGATTAAAGAAAAGGGCCCCGTCGGCCCGACGAGGCCCCCTCTCGGCCCGGGACCCCACCAAATTTGTCCCAAAAAAATTGTCCAAAAAAAAACATAAATAAAAAATGGAGATAAAAAGAAAATTATATTCACAATTTGAAGTCTGTGGGTGTCATTTCCGGCCCTCTAGACATGCCATAGTAATACATCTCAGCCCCACAAGGGCAACGGCATAATGTGTCTGAAATCGACTGTAGGACATATATTATATCCAGTGGCGGAATAACGAGTGTTTGGGGAGGGGGGAGCTGCCGGTCCGGGGGCCCCAATAAATTTGTCAATATATTTTTTAACTGGAGATAAAAAGAAAATTCTTTTCATAATTTTGTCTGTGAAGTGCCATTTCCGGCCATCTAAAGGTGCCATATTCACAAATTTTCTTACCTCAACCCCAACCATGGTGGGTATGAGGTGGTATAGACTCTTCAACTGTAAAAGTCCCTCTCTGGCATTTTCTGGATCCATATTATACCATTTATTCGTCGTTAAAAAAATTAGAATAACAATGCACATCTAAAATCCCACGATAGAATTGGTGACCGGGACCCAAAAAGGGCCCCAGTTTTCGAAATACGCAGGGCCCCCGGCCCCATCGTTACGCCACTGAGTCTCAGCACCAATCACATATTATTGCTGCACCAACAAGAAAGGTTGTACCAACTACCGACACTGCACCAACCACAAACTCTGAACCAGCAAAGACACAGCACCAACCACATATACGCTGCACCAACAACAAAGGCCGTATCAACACACAGATGCTGCACCAACACAGTGCATGCATGCTGCACCAACAACAAAGGGTGTACCAAACACAGACGCTGCGCCATCAAAAATGTACCTACACATATAAATGTTATTTTTTAGTCTGAGTTAGATACTTGATAAATCCCCAAATTGTATTAATTCCTGGTATTAAGGCTTACATACAATGATAGTCATTAATAGACTCCAAAAAAAAAAATGCATTTCTGATTACCTGGTTACAATGGGATCCGCTGCATGATTTGGTCCAAATCGACCCAGAAGACCTCGACCAATCATACCAGTCCTCCCTTTTGGGTTTCTAAAATATTAGTAACAATTTAATAAGCACTTAAATATAAAATGTTGTTTTATTAATTCAGTTTCTTCATTTATCATGAAAGTAGGCCTACATAATTATTACCAGTCATCTCAAAACATAATCACTGATGAAAGAATGCGTTATCCAATGTATCAGAAGGATTACACACACCCTTAAAATGTAAATCTGTAAATCTAGTTTGATTCATTCGTTCGTAATAATCCATAATTACTAGAGGTGTTGATGTAGCTTCCTCTATCGAATAATCGCGAATAATTGATATTTGCGATCTGCTCTTATCATTTCACTGGAACAGTCATAGCAAGGTCGCCAAGCGCAGGTTAACAGCATTGTGCCATTAACAACATTAATATCTCACTTTAATTTTTCCTTTGGTTTAAATCGATCATCACAGACTAAGGATCGCAATGCAGGGCATTGCTATTCATGCACCTTTCCATGCATTATATTCTTTAAAAAAAAGGCCGTTATATCTTGTTGTTTTGAACATGTGATCGGTTATCCAACATAGGCCTGATATTTTTTTGTGTTTGGTTGTCGTAATCTAAACAGGTGGCTTGATATTTCACTCGTTTTGTTAAACACTCTCCTTCTATGGGACAGACTGCGCTGTTTCCTACAGTCACAATTTGTTTCCGTTGTTTCTTTTGTGAGTAGTGTTTTACGATCAAACAGGACTAGGGAGATATGAAGCACAAAAAATATTAGTTAGCATTTTGATTTCACAAACATAAAGGTGATTTACTTATGACGTCATGGTGAGATTGCGTCAACGTTACATCAGTGTTTGGTAACACTACTTCAATAAATCGAAATAGATAGACCTATCAGTGTCAAAGGCTGTATAATTATTATTTAATAGCGTTATATGAAATTCAATTGACTACAATTGTTTGAAATTAGGAAAACCAGGACTCTATGTATGCAGATAATTATTAAACACTACCGTAGTATACGAGAGTATACATATACTCCAAGTATCGAAATGCACGCCATCGTGTCGGGATTCAATAT
Organism: Anneissia japonica; assembly: GCF_011630105.1. Lineage (NCBI taxonomy): Eukaryota > Metazoa > Echinodermata > Crinoidea > Comatulida > Comatulidae > Anneissia > Anneissia japonica. The sequence goes on along the minus strand of NW_022702824.1, from coordinate 718,053 downwards.
TTCGACATTAAATATGTCATCATCAGGAATGTATATACGGGTCTTAATAATACACAAAACTACTAAATTGTGCACTTTGAGTTTGTAAGAATGTCGGCCTAATAGGTTTACACGCTTCTTATAACAACGTACAGTTCATTGTTTTCACAATAAATTAAGCCTCTGATAACCATTGCACCCATAAAATCGTTGTAGTGGTTACTGAGATGGTTACGAAATGTACAAAAATTGTGTTTTTATTTTAGTCCTAAAATACGCACCGCTCTTGAAACAGAGCACACTATGGTATTAGCATTTGCATACACACACATTGGCGATGTTTTGGGTTTATTTCTTACATTTAAATCCAGCATTAGGCCCACTGAATTGTTTAAATGCTTATATAATTGAATATAAAAATTATGTGGATTAAATTATCATAGGATTTACAATAAAACTTAACATTTATAAGATCATTTTTTTAAACAATAAAATAGATAGGCCTAACATATTTATTTAAAAAACATATTTTACTTATTATATTTCTATAAATTATGATCAACAAATATCTCATTAATCAAACTATCGAAATACCTACTATATAAGGCATTATTAAAGTATTATTAATTCATTATTAAAGTATTAATCGAGCACTGTTATTACTGGTATTATTATTAGGGCCTATTATTATTTTATATATTATTTATAAGCCATAGTATAACATTGAAAACATGAATTATGTGGACAAAATTATCACAGAAAATAAACTTTCAATTTATAAGATTATTTTTTTTAAGCAGAATAAAATAGATAAAATTGTTATCTAAAATACAAGTTTATCATAGACGTAAGTTGATTTAATATGCTGATTCATTATTATCTTATTAATCAAACTATTGTAAATAAGCCTATTAAAGTATTATTATTAATCCACAATATTATTACTATACGAGCACCGTTACTACTACTACTACTACTACTACTACTACTACTACTACTACTACTACTACTACTACTACTACTACTACTACTACTACTACTACTACTACTACTACTACTACTACTACTATTACTATTACTATTATTATTATCATTATTATTATTATTATTATTGTTATTATTATTTTATTATTATTATTATTAATATTATTATTGTTATTATTGTTATTATTATTATTTTTATTACAGTTATATTATTTATAAGCCATAACATTAAAAACATGAATTATGTGGACAAAATTATCATAGAAAACTTATAATTTATATGATTATCTTTTTTAAACAGAATGAAAGAGATAAAATTGTTATTTAAAATACAGGTTTTGCACGTTGATTTAATATATGCTGATTCATTTTATCTCATTAATCAAACTATCGTAAATAGGCCTATAAAGTATTAGGCTTATTTAAGTATGATTAATTCATTATTCAAGTATTATTCGAGTACTGTTATTATTACTGGTATTATCATTATTATTTTAGACCTAATCAATTATTGATACAATAATGTCATTTATCGATCAAAACATCCATTTGCTTCGCACTGCGGCAGTGCCAATAGAAAACAGCAGCTTTTTTGCACTGCCGATAGCCTTAGCCGAATACAATACACAATAAAGGAAGCTAAAGGAGTCATTATTACCTAAAATAAATCTTATGAAAGAAATAGTAGGTTTTAAGGTTCCTATTTTCTATAGTGTCCGAAGTAACTTGAAAAAATGCTTAATATTTTTTATATATTATACACGTATACATAGGCCTATGTTCTAAAGATGCATTGTTCCTTGAAAATGAAATTAACTTTATCATTATGCAGTAACATTTATTTTTATTTATTTATTTATTTGAACTTACACCTTTAGATCAGTGGCACTCAATGACAATCGGTACGTTTGTAAATAAAAAGGTACAAACTTAACTAAACAAATACATAAAAAGGATAAATATGCATATATAAATATACATAAATACACACATATGAACTCTTAACTAAATACAATTAAAAAACACTAAAATCAAATGATAGAGCAGATAGCCCTTGGAAACCAAGAAAGTTCAAGGAGCTTTCTCCTTTCTCAAAAACAAATAACAATTAAAACTTAAGTTTGAAATTAATAAAATTGCATAATAAAAAAACTACATTAATAAACAATTACATACTGCTCAGCAATACAGATCTTAATCTCCTATAAGGATTAAAGATGTTTAATGTCTGCTTTTTTTCCAAGCTCTCTTAGTATAACGTTCACAAAATTTATCAAAAATCTGCTCTACTTCATTAGGTAGAGGAATAGCTGTTGAATACAAACTATTAACTTAAGCATGGAAACTACTGAATAAATTTAAAAAAAATACATTTAATTAGATTGACGGTTTCTAATGATGATAATGAAATATAAATTAAAACAAATAGTTAATTACTTACAATGGCAGTCCATCTTTAACAACATATTGTTGGACATGACTTCTACGATCCACCTTGCAATGTACATCTTCATTGTTAAATTGTAACATGGGTCGTTTATCCTTAGACATGGCCATCACGTCAATATCTGCCCAGTGAGGCTTATCAAGAACAGATTGGTGTGTATACAGTTTTGGCGCATAACTTGGAAAGTCAACCTTTAAGTATAAACAATTACACAAATATGAAGAATGAAAACAAAATTACCATCTCAGTTAAAGGAGTGCTTTTCTTTCAACATTTTTAAATATAAGTTAATATACATTGGATTATAGGCTTATAATTTGTCTGTAGACAAATCTGGAAAAACAATGTCAAATCAAAGTATAATTTATGTTAAAAACGGAAAAAAAACTTTTAATTGATGAAAACAATAACAGAATCTATGCAAAATAAAATACAAATGACATATATTTTCTGCATCTATTTATAACCTTATGCAAATTCAAATAGTAGAATCAATATCATTGTTATATTTTAAATAAATTACCATCCTCGACACTCCTTTTGTAGGTGTGAAACAGGGAGGCGTAATAATAATAATAATAATAATAATAATGGCCGAGCTTATTCGCATGGCCGACCATGCGTACAACTCCAAAACGGTAGAATATTGATAGACTTATATAACGCATTACGATAAGCCCTCTCTATGCGCTTCACATTTTCATTACCCCCGGTCACTGGATTAAACGCTTTGCAGCTAATCACCGCATTTTGCAATGTAACCCTACCTATCTATTTCTGGGTGGAGAGAAGCAATGCAGATAAAGTGCCTTGCTCAAGGACACAGCGTGGGATTAAAACTGCGACCTCGAGGTTGGGAAACCAAGCCGTTCCAAATGCGCCAAACCATTTCTACAAAATACATTTCCATGTAAAATAAAGTATAGCTTCAATTTTGGTTGCTTATTAATTGTACGCCAATGGATATATATGGAGAGACAAATTTACCTCCCAGGAAACTTTGGCATCTGGGACATCAGCCCTACGAATGGTGGTACCAGGATAAGGACTCTGCCGTGCTTTCTTGTGGATCATAATTTTAATCTCTTCTAAAGTTGTCGTCATATTGTACACTTCTTCATCAGCAATGAAATCATCTTCTACAAAATAAAAGTACATTCATCCGTCACCTAACTTAATCTCAACTGAGATAATATCAAGATCTTTTATAAGTTAACAAGGAGTGTTTGTAGTTTGTTCATTAGTATTTGTACCATAGGCGGGGGTGTTGCAAATTCCACGCCATCCATATCATCTGTCTACTCAAGATTTTAATACAGCATTTGTCTATCTCCACCACTCAGGAGTTGGGAGTAGTGGCAGCACCAGAAATTCTCTGACAAAGGGTCCAAATTCCCGATGGGGTCAAAGGTTCCTGGTGAAATGACCAATTCCATTCCACCTCAATCACCAACAGAACACCCTTGGACATCTGCTGGCACCACCACTATATGGGAGTTTTAGGTCTTCATCCCATTGTTACACATTGTTACTGTTCCTAATGAACATTATTCATTAATTATGATGGGGAACATTTTGAATCTTCATGTGAAAGGTGACAGCACCAGTCAATAATCATAATTAGAATCCCCGAATCAGGTTTGGTGACGGCATCATAAACCTGATACTTATCAGATATATTAGGTAGAATCGGATGTTTTGAGCCTGAAATTGGCAAAAAGAAAAAGAACACTATTATTATTATTATTATTATTATTATTATTATTATTATTATTATTGTTATTGTTATTATATATATGTATATATATATATATATATATATATATATATATATATAAAACTGAAGAAAACTATCGCAAGTATTAAAAGCAGAGTGCTCAATGGTGGACCAGAGCGGATATAAATAAATAAAAAGCGAGGTTCAACAGTAGCTTTGATTAGACATTTTATTACTACTTAGTTTCGTACCACACACATGGTACAGTGTTCGAATAAAAAACATGGTGTTACATTGTGTAGCATAGCTCTCAACGGATTCGAACTAGCATCTTCTCGCTTTCAAAGTGAGTATCATACCGTTAGACTATGCATGGGTATTAAGTGTGAGCCCCGTATAAGTGAGTTAGATATGCATAATAATTGCATATGGGCGTGGCCTGTGAATCTAACGACCGTAGAGAGGTGCTTTATACAGTAGTAGCTGTATGTTAACATCCATCCTTCCACAAACGACAAGGGTTGAAATGAACACGAGCATGATCGGTAACCCCCTACTCTTCCGTAAAATGCAATGGCCTCTTAAAATGCACAAGCCAGATGTGTACACCGGGTGGAAGTTCTTATATGAGTACAACAATTCTACCAACTGATCTTGGGCGAGGAAACCAGCACCATTGTTAGACCTGCAAATGATGTCACCATACTGTTTGGAAACTTGAAGTCCCATGACATCTAAATCTAACATTTTAGGGATTCTGGAAAAAATAGAGATGCATACTTTTCAAGCAAATATCTGACTCTTTCACTGACGTCTTTTTCTTGTTCCTGTCGCTTCCCTGTTATGTAGTTCTCTCCGTTCGATGATTCCCACAATATCAAATGTTTGTTATCATGATCCGACACTTGCTGCTCTGCAATGATAATAAAAACAGGTTTGGATACAAGGCACAGGGGGTTTTGATATATGGACAACAGATCCAGAATATTTCAAACGGTGGGTGGGGGGCATAAGAGTTTCAGAATAGGTAAGTGAGAAGCACATATAGCATTGATCTGCATTGAAATTTTTAAAATTTAGTGGCAAAACGTAGGGGGGGGGATACATCCATTCCTGTATGTAGGGGCAAAATCGTGGTCATATAGGGCACAGGAGGTTTGTTATTGGGCAGAGGAAGTTTATATTCTGAGATCGGACCTATTGAGGCCACTATTGGTCGGGGGCTCTACGGACTGCCGTGGATAGGTGGATTGGATATTGGGATGTTTATATTATAGGGCACAAAGGGTGTGCATATAGGTCAGAGGTGTGGATATGGACTCAATTGTTTTGAATAATTGGTCTGTATAATTGAGTCTGTATAATAAAGAACAACTGGTTCAAAGGTCAATATTAACGAATTACTATATTATTATTATTATTATTATCTCCGCCAGGAGATAAATGTTTTCGTTTTGTGATGTTGGTGTGGGTGTGTGTGTGTGTGTGTAACGCTTTGCTATTTTAATTTTTTTTCTTGTGTACAAAATATTTAAAAAACGGCTCCACAGACATAATTGAAAATAACAGGGAGTGTTATGTATAACTCACTGAAGAATTGATTAATTTTTGGTGACTGTCCGGAGTAAGGTGTGGATGTGAGGACCATTTAAAGGAATTTGTCCTAGACAAGATATTTCAAAAACTAATCACCCGACATGAATTAAACATTCGTGAAAGTTTAACCAAGTTACAAGCAAGACATTTTCAAGCGCTGGTCACGATCCAAGGGGTGAGCTTTAGAGTCATTTAAATTGTTAAGGTCCTGCTTATTCTTGTGTAAAAAATAGCTAAAAAACTATAGGGAGCCATACGCAGCAAAAGCCCATGTTAAAATCAAAATGTAATTGCAAAATTCAATGTCTAATTTATCAAAACGTAGGCGAAAATTTCTCAAAATGTAGATCTACTTTTCCAAAATTAAGTTCTAATTTTTTTCAAAACGTAGTTCAAATTTTCCAAAATGTAGTTCTAATTTATTTTAAATGTAATTAAAATTCAAAACGTAGGTCTGACTTGACCAAACGCCCTCTCCAAATTCTGTTCCAAAACGTAAATCAAAAAACCAGCAAAGCATGACTGGTTTGAAATACATTTTACAACAACACTAGACATGGACTTTTGCTGCGTATGGCACTAGACTTGCAAAATGTAAATCGAAACTAATCAGCCAAGCATGACGTGGGCCTGTTCCATTAACGATGGGGGAATCAACTTTCGCTGCAGTCCAATGCTGTGAACAACGCTTCCCAGTGCGTCTGCTAATGTTTAATTGTCAGGGTACCGCAATCACGAGCTAGGCTTATGTGGGCTGGGATTTGCATCAGGGTCTTAGAATAGGCCTCTATACTATAGTAGGAGGCCTAGTCCTAGACTAGGCCTATAATACAGTAAAATTCTGTATAAGTAATCATATGTTTACAGGTTTACATTGTACCATTAACGATCACATTTTTTTCATTGAAAATAAAAAAAAAATAAATAAATAATAATAAAAAAAAAATGAACATAAGGATTTTAAAATATTCCAAACCTGTACGTTTCAAAAAGAAAATAAATAAATAAATAAAATAAAAAATAAATAA
>NW_022702824.1:705762-710836 GCF_011630105.1 Anneissia japonica | reverse complement strand
GGTCAGAGGGTGGATATGGACTCAATTGTTTTGAATAATTGGACAGAGTCTGTATAATAAAGAACAACTGGTTCAAAGGTCAATATTAACGAATTACTATATTATTATTATTATTATCTCCGCCAGGAGATAAATGTTTTCGTTTTGTGATGTTGGTGTGGGTGTGTGTGTGTGTAACGCTTTGCTATTTTAATTTTTTTTTTTTCTTGTGTACAAAATATCTCAAATACGGCTCCACAGACATAATTGAAAATAACAGGGAGTGTTATGTATAACTCAATGAAGAATTGATTAATTTTTGGTGACTGTCCGGAGTAAGGTGTGGATGTGAGGACCATTTAAAGGAATTTGTCCTAGACAAGATATTTCAAAAACTAATCACATGACTGGTTTGAAATACATTTTACAACAAAACTAGACATGGACTTTTGCTGCGTATGGCACTAGACTTGCAAAATGTAAATCGAAACTAATCAGCCAAGCATGACGTGGGCCTGTTCCATTAATGAAGGGGGAATCAACTTTCGCTGCAGTCCAATGCTGTGAACAACGCTTCCCAGTGCGTCTGCTAATGTTTAATTGTCAGGGTACTGCAATCACGAGCTAGGCTTATGTGGGCTGGGATTTGCATCAGGGTCTTAGACTAGGCCTCTATACTATAGTAGGAGGCCTAGTCCTAGACTAGGCCTATAATATAGTAAAATTCTGTATAAGTAATCATATGTTTACAGGTTTACATTGTACCATTAACGATCACATTTTTTTTCATTGAAAATAAAAAAAAAATAAATAAATAATTAAAAAAAAATTAACATAAGGATTTTAAAATATTCCAAACCTGTACGCTTCAAAAAGAAAATAAATAAATAAATAAAATAAAAAATAAATAAGTTAACTTAAAATATAAACAACGCGATAGGATATGAAGTTCCATAAAGGAGGATTTAGGATTCTATTTAAAATTTGCTGAAGAAAAATTAACTGTTAACTGCGTTGTTACTGGTTAGAGAACATAGAATGGTACAAGACTTTTTTTTTTAAGAACTACAATGTCGGGGCCACTGATTCTACAACTCCTGATTATGTAGCAACCCCAAAACGAATGGCACTTCAGACGAAAAATACAGTACAGTATACCAATTCATTATCGCAAACTTCATATCCTATCGCGTTGTTTGTGTTTTAAGTTAAATTTAATTTTTTTTTTTAAGTCTACAGTTTTATTTTTGAATATTTTAAATTCCTTAAGTTAAAGTTATTTATCTTTCAATGGAAAATAAAATGCGATCGTTAATTTCGACCTTGGTACAATTTAAACCTGAATTCATGACTACTTATACAGAATTATACTATATTATAGGCCTAGCCTAGAGGCCTCCTAGTCCAAGACATTGTTGCAAATCCCAGCCCATATAGGCCTAGCCTATAATGCCTAGCATAGAGTTGGTGATCGCGCTTGGCTGATTAGTTTTGATTTACATTTCGCAAGTCTAGTGCCTCTAATTTATTGATTTTTCGTAGTATTAGCACATTTCGAAAAACGCCACCAGCATCAGTTTATGTCGAGAAATAGAGATATAATAAGAATTAATAGTTTAATAGCTCTATGCGAGAAACTTTTTGATGCGAATTAGAAAAATCCCAGAAAAAGTATACTATGGAACGCCATGCAAATAAGTAATATGAAACGCCATTGGTGCAAAAATCGTTTTTGAAAAATTAAAGAACTTCAAAAATTATAACTTTTGGGAAACCAGATTTACATTTTCAGAAATTTACGCCTATGTTTTGATAAATTAGACATTGAATTTTGCACTTACATTTTGATTTTAACATGGACTTTTGCTGCGTATAATAATAATAATAATAATAATAAGATTTATTAAGCGTACATCTACACTAAAGTGCCCAAGGCGTATGGCACCCCATAAAAAACAGCTCACTGGTTTAAATGCCAGTTACAGGGATTGTTAGGTATAACCCAAGGATGAGTTGATTAAATTTTGGTGACCAATCGGCATAGGGTGTGCATATGAGGACCACCTAAAGGAAAAGATCCCAGGCCGTATGTTTCAAAAAATAATCAGAAGATATGATTGGAACCCTCGTGAAAAGTTTAACCGAGTTACAAGGAACAAATTGTGAGGGCCATTAAGACCCAGACCTAATTATCTCTTGATTGGATCAATGGTTGAAAATGATAGTTTTTAATGATAGTTTTTCATGTTTTAATAAAGAAGTGTTTAAATTTTGGTCACGATCCGACGTATGGTGTGTGGATATGAGTACCATTCAACGAAAAGTTTACCGTATTACCAGTAGGCTGAAACAATAGGTATAAATGAATATTTAAATTAGTTCAATTACAGTAAATGTGTACAGCGTTTCAGTTTTTTTTCCGGAACTTATTTGGAATACTTTTAATGCACCTTTACATTTTATCATGTGATGCTAAAAGCCAAATCTCCATTTTTCTATTTTCAAATGTCCATTTCAACACCAATACATTGCACGCACTTTGTTTGTCAGCTATAAAGGGTAAAACAACGTACCAGTATGTTAAGTCAGAACGTGGTAGGGAATGGTAGGAATTGGCAGGTGCACAACTGAAATATTAGAAGGCGTTCTAAAAATGAAGCGATTATATTTTGGGATCACGGACCATTAAAAAAAAAAAACGTCGCAGATCAGATACCTTAAAAATTAATCAAGTCATCTAAATGAAACTTTCGTGTTAGTGTAATTTAAAAAAAATTAGGTTATGGTTTGTGGTTGGAAAGTAGGAACATAATTGTGAGGAATTAACGAAATTATTATATCACAGTAACAATATATAATAATAACATCAATAATAATGTATAGGTGTAATTTTTGCCCTACCTGACGTGGAAATGTACTGAATACTCAGTACGTTTGAAAACATTTGCATTTGTTCTCGGGTGGGACTCGAACCCACGATCTCCAGATCACTAGCCTGGCATCATACCTCTAGACCACCGAGCTTGCGCCTGATGGCCAGGGTTGAATTCGAGTCCAAGTAAGCAGCGGGTACTGCAGTGTTGATAGTAATTGTTTTCAAACGTACTGATTACACCTATACATGTTTCTCCTGACGCAAATCTAGTTATTTTCTATTCCATCACGACAATAACAATTACTATCAACAATAATAATATTGATGAAAATAATAATAATAATAATAATAATAATAATAATAATAATAATAATAATAATAATAATAATAATAATAATAATAATAATAATAATAATAATAATAATAATAATAGTGGCGGTGGTATTGGTGATCGTAATAGGCCTAATGATCAAAATAATGATTATAATAAAGATAATAATAATAATTATAATAATCATAGTAGTCATTTTAATTATTTTTCCAATACATAATTTGATTAGCATCCGAATTGGTAGCAAATTACATAAAATCTACAATTACAAATTCTACTAAAAAGATCAAACATAAAAAAAACCCAATAATAATATAATAATCACAATAATAATATAATAATCACAATAATAATATAATAATCACAATAATAATAATAATAATAATAATAATAATAATAATAATAATAATTATTATTATTATTAATAATAATTATTAGCATTTTTATTATTATTCTATTATTATCATTATCATTATTATTATTATTATTATTATTACTACTTCTACTACTATTGTTATTATTATATTTATTACTGATTATATTTTGGTGTCGATCATGGACCATTTAAAGAAAACGTCGCAGATCAGATACCTCAAAAACTCATCAAGTCATCCAAATGAAACTTTTGTGTTAGTGTAATTTTTAAAAATTAGATTATGGTTTTTAGTAGGAAAGTAGGAACATATTTGTGAGGAATTAAAGAAATTATTATATACCAGTAACAATAAATAATAATAATAACAATAATAATAATAATAATAATAATAACAATAATAATAATAATAATAATAAATATAATAATAATAATAATAATAATAATAATAATAATAATAATAATAATAATAATAATAATAATAATAATAATAATAATAATAATAATAATGGTGGCGGTGGTAATGGTGATGATGATCGTAATATGCCTAATGATCAAAATAATGATTATAATAATGATAAAAATGATGATAATAATAATAATAATAATAATAATAATCCTAGTAGTCATTTCAATTATTTTTCAATACATTGTTTGATTGGCATCCGAATTGGTAGCTGAATTACATAAAATCTACAATTACAAATTCTTCTACTAAAAAGATCAAACATTAAAAACAAAAAACAATACAATCATAATACATAATAATCACAATAATAATAATAATAATAATGATAATTATTATTATTATTATTATTAATTATTAGTATTTTTATTATTATTCTATTATTATTATTATTAATATTACTACTACTACTATTGCTATTATTATATTTATTATATTATTGATATCTTACTAAAGACACCAACTGGCCTTCTAATCTTAGTACAGTTACAGAAAGTACGAAGAATGTAGGTAACGAGGATGTAAATGTGATAGACAGCAATGAATGGAGGTGCCACGGGGGGTCTTCTAAAATACTCGTCGATGATATCACATCGTTGGTACTTCCAGTACTGGTCCGTGTTGCTCCTGTCTCTTATACACATCTAGATGTGTATAAGAGACAGGTACATTTCCACGTCAGGTAGGGCAAAATTACTCCCTAATCTTTATTTCATCCAATCTGGAAAAGTTTTAGATTCTTGTCGACAATGGCTCACTGATAACAAGCTTTCATCAAACATAGAAAAGACAGAATGCATACTTTTCGAAACTAAACGAAAGCTTCGCACAGCCCCCCCCCAAATCGAAAAACGTCCACTAATTATAACAAAAAAAGTGACCTTGTTCCCAGAATCATTATAAAATTAATCACACAACAGTACAGTATTAAGATTGTATGAATGTACAAATGAGAATACTAGAGCGCTGACTCCACACGCGCAATCTTTTGTACTGCCAGCAACATAACACAACAAACATACACACGTTATATGCACGTTATCGTCTAGG
>NW_022702824.1:702462-705708 GCF_011630105.1 Anneissia japonica | reverse complement strand
TGCTAGAATGACACCCCGGTTTAGACAAGTATAATCGTTCCTAGCGCTCTCAGAAATACCCTGAGACGAGTATACTCGACGCTGGAGCGCGCACGTGTTAAAAAATGGGGAGAAAGGAGCAGGAAATTGAAAAACTGTTGCAAAATCTTGCCAAACATTGGATGGCTGGATAAAAAAAAACCAAAAAAAAAACCGTGAAGATAGGAATGAATGCGTACCACCCGATTTAGAAGAACAGTATGCGAACCAAAAGAAAGATGAAAACCCAGACCACGGTTGTCCTGAAGGTATAGATTGATTTTAATATGTTGTCCTTTGACTTTGTCAACCCACGAACTATAGAAATAGGCCTAATATTAAAGATAATTATTTAGCCAGTTGAAAATCATTTATTCTGTGTTCACGGACATATAGAGATTAACATGATAAAATGCCTTCAAATTAGTCTACTAGGACGTAAGAAAGCAAATTTTTTCGGGGCCTCCAGCCCCTGGACCCCGACCGGGGGCGCCAGACTGGTTGCTCACTGCATTCGCAAAACGCACCCACCATTCAAAAAGCTGGATACGGGCCTGATAACGCAGCACCCCACCCCCCTTAGTTCCGTGTCCTCGGACACAGTTGCCAACCTCAATTTTACAATTAAACATTTTTATGAGAAAAAATCCCTGTCAATTAACAGTAAACGTTTCTGCAGTATATTTTTACATGATTCATTGGCTGGTAAGATTTTTTTGTTTTCGTGGAAGTTTTTTTTTTTTTACTTCCATCTGGTTTCGATCGTTTTGAATAAGCTATTCAATTTTTAAATTGGGAGACAGCCTTTGATATAAACATACGTCATATCATAGAATATATTTGATTTGGTATAATCAATGTTTATTGCTATATAAATCTACCTAATACTTTTATTTATATTGAACATGAAAGAAATGTTTGTGAGAAATCAACATAACAAATACTGTACATATAATTTTCTTCTAAAACAATTCCCTGATATATTGTATCTCGTCATGTGTACTGTACATCCTTTAGAGATGATTAGATGACGAGATCCTAGATCGCGTCATGTGTACATCCTTTAGGAAAAATGATCAGATGACAAGATCCTGGATCTGGAAGGTCACTTGAAGCTTCCGTAAATAACCGACCAGATTCAACGCTGAGCATGCCTATTTCACTGTGTCGACTACACTGTCTCGACCAAATACCAAGATATTTTGGCCCGGAACTACACACCGTAGACTGGGTTCCAGTCCCTAATCTTTGTCTTAATCAGTTGAAATGCTAAAAATAAATCGATTTTGGCAAAAATGGCGTTCCATATTACTTATTTGCATGGCGTTCCATAGAATACTTTTTTGGGGATTTTCTAATTGTTGTTGTTGTTGTTGTTGCACACAACATAAAGCTTTGACTAACCTACGAAAAGTCACTTCAATAATAGTTAAGCAAGCAGATAAAGGAGTTGCTATATTCAACAGGACAGGACTATATTAATGAAGCGGAATATCAACTTACGGACACTACTTTTTATGAACAGTTAAAATCTGATAAATCTATCACTAATCAGAAAGATGTTTCGTTGGTTTCTACATTTTCAAGTAAAACTTATTTCAAAATAGTCATAATAATAACAATAATAATAATAATAATATTAATAATAATAATAATAATAATAATAATAATAATAATAATAATAATAATAATAATAATAATAATAATAATATGAACATAGTGATATAATTATTAAGTGTAAATATAAACAGAATATAAGAACTATTTCAGGAATCAAAATTAGAAGATATCATCTTGTCTCATGATGATTCTTTAACATAACAAAGCAAGACAAAAATTAAATAAAATTCTTGCTGTTGTCAATATTAACATTAAAAGTAATACATAATAAAAATACTGTATTGATATAACTATTAATTAGGACAAATCAGGACAAATCAGGACTATATTTCGTAATATATATCTTTTAAATTATAAAAAAAATGTTTAAGTAGAGTAAGCTTTTTACAAGAAATAATTTTAGTTTCTAATTCATTCCACAACTTGGGACCATAATGCGTAACAAATATTGAGTTTTTTAGTCTTTTTTATTGAGTCTTCTAAAAGGAACTTCAAATCTTTTTGCATTTCTAAAATTATGTGTATAGGTTGCTTTACGTTTACAAAAATATTTTTTAATTGAAGTTGGTATTAAATTATTTACAAATTGATACATACGAGATAATACCTAAAAGTTATGTAGATCATAAATATTACAAAATTTTGAATTTTTAAAATAAAGGTTCAATATGAGCTAAAAATGAGATGAGGATATTGATCGTACAGCACGTTTTTTTTTTTATTTCAGAATTTTCAAAAGATTGCTACAGTAATAAAACTTATAATTGTTGTAATTTCTAAACAAAGTCGAAGTCAAGATATACAAAAGGAGGGTTCTCCCGAAACATAAAATCCCCCATGAAGTCAAAATAAAGGGCACCCAGGGGAGAGAATTGCCCAGATGGAGTGTTCAACCACCTCACAATGGTTGGGGCGGAGGTAAGAAAAAATATGATTATGGCACCTCTAAATGGCTGGAAATGGAACTCTCAGATTTAAATTTAAATACAATTTTGTTTGTTTTCTCAATGTTTTTTTTGTAATTTTGAAAAAAATTAGGAGGTTGGGCCCCATGCCGAATGGGCTCCCCTTTGAATCTGCCACTGTTCAATATATAACACTTGACATAGCCTATCATTTTGTTTCACAAATAACTAATTCCTAATGTCAAGATTTTTTTATACGTAAGGCTTTTTTTTTTATATTTAATACAGTTTTTACAATCTACAGTACATTACCTACAATGTACTGTAAATTTTGTAGTTAAGCTATCAGAGAAATTTATCTTAATAAATGATCTAATTAAGTATCTTCTTGTTTTCGTTAAATTAGTTGAAATTTAAATGGGTTATACGCTAGTTTGAAGGTTTACGGTAAGGCAATCAGTTACACTTACATCTTCAAGGTTAACCCTTGACTCGTAACCAAAAAATTTTTTTTCGTACACTGAAGGAAACAGTTACTAGTGCTCCAATACAGCACTTAAACTTCCTTGTCTTAGAAGAGAGTTCGTACTATGCACTGACGCATCGAATAAAGGGATTGGTGCGCGACGGTATTTGAGTGAAGCGTTGTGGTGAAAGTTTGTTGAGCGGAACAGCTGTGTGCGAGTGACTGTGTAATATATAT
>NW_022702824.1:695562-702234 GCF_011630105.1 Anneissia japonica | reverse complement strand
GTGTAATACAATGTTCCCGACGGGTATTTGGACCTGTTCAACCACGAAGCCTTCGTGGTCTAGTGGTTATGACGCTCGCCTTGTCAGCGAGAGGTCGCAGGTTCGAATCCCGTCGGAGGCATTTTATTACACAATGATTTTTTATAGGAATTTTTCTTTGAAAAGCTATAGGGTAGCCTACGATGTTCCATCATGTCCTCATTAAACACCGTATATGTACCTTTGATGATTTATACTATATTATATATATATATATATATATATATATATATATATATTCGCCGATTGTGACCATGACCTGTAACCTTGACCTTTAAAAATTTAATAACCTCCAGATATTTGTCATGTATAATTGTGACTAAGTTTGACGAGTTTCTGATAAAAAAAAATAGCTGTAAGCTGTTATAAATAAAAGTAGTTGTGACCTTTACCTGTTTCCATGACCTTTCAAAATTCTTTAGATTTTCAGTCAATAAGTATTGTGACCAAGGTTTACGGAATTTGTATTAAAATTGTCGGCTGTAGCTGATACGTTCGTAACATTGGAAAAATAAGGAAGTTTCTTAACACCAAATTGGCTGAAATACTAATTTATTCACTGATATAAACTCGGATAGACTTTTGCAATTCTCTATTAGCTGGCGTTCCCCAGGCATTGCTCAAGCGTTTCCAACGCATTCAAAACACTGCTGCCCGTAAATTTACCGGTGCTCGGAAGTATGATCATGTCACTCCTTTACTGCGTGAACTTCATTGGCTGCTAATCAGGCAACGTGTTGCATTTAAATGACTTGTTCTGACCTTTAAAGCTCTCCATCTGAATGAACCTTCATATTTACGTTCAATGATTTCCCGATATACTCCATCTCGCCGTCTCTGATCATCCTCTCAGAGCTCCTTCTTTCTGTCCCTTAAAAATGCCGCACCAAAACCTATGGTCAATGTTCTTTTACTTTTGCTTCTGCCTATTTCTGGAACCAACTTCCAAATTACATAACTTCTTCCAACTCTATTAGCAACTTTAAGTCACAGCTTAAGACCTATTTGTTTTCCGGTGGCTTTTCACATGCGTTGTGCCTTTGATCTTGTTTGGAATTGGCGCCATATAAATTCGTGATATTAATATTATTATTATTAAAATTTAATCATCTTCAGATTGTTGGTCATGGAACATTGTGACTAAGTTTTACAAATTTCTGAAAAAATCGTTAGCTGTAGGCTGTTATAAACAGTAGTTTTCGTCGGTTGTGAACTTGACCTTTGACAATACCCTTCAAAAATGTAATTACCTCCTTAGTCATGGACCATTATGACTAAGTTTGAGAAGTTTCTGATAAAAAGTGTGGCCTGGAGGCTGACAAACAAACAGGGGAGAAAATATAACCTCCTTGCGCGGAGGTAATAATAATAATAATAATAATAATAATAATAATAATAATAGTAATAATAATAATAATAATAATAATAATAGTTATTATTAGTATTATTATTATTATTATTGTAATTATTATTATATTTTTAAATAATAATAATAATAATTTGTTATTTTTATTATTATTATTAATTAATTTATTTATTTTTTATATATTTGTTTATTTATCTTTCCCAACCAACAGCAAAAACAAAGTTCGCCACTTACAGGAGGGAACACATAAAACCACAAAGTATTAATATTAGTAATAATAATAATAATAATAATAATAATAATAATAGTTCATTCTTACATAATAGTGCAAGTAAGCAAGCTCTCATTGCGCTGTACATAAAAAACAGATGAAGGATGTCATGTTGACATCAAATGTCATCAAAAAATTGATGGAAAAGAAAGGTCTTTAGCTTGGTTTTAAAAGAGTTTAAAGTAACACACTGTCTGATGAAGATTAAGTAATACATCTTAATTAAACCAAACTATTTTTAATTTTACGAAACATACGAAAGTCTTTATTGAAAATCTCAGGATTTTTTTAAAACAGGGGAATTAAACTTTGACTCAATCTACTAACATAACCATTTTTTTTAAACATTAATTTTTTTCCAATTTCAAAGTGTTGTTGTATTTTTCTTGTCTGTTTTAATGCCATTTTAAATGAATTGTTTACTTTTGAACTTATGTAAAATTCAATTCAAATGAAATAAAATAAAATTCAGAGTTTCACTGCGAGTGTGATTTGAAATAAAGGAATGGAAAAAATATGTTGTTAATGTTGATAACAAATCTATAATTGGAATGACAATTTTTAAAAACATTAATATTGTTTGATGATGGTGAAATGTGAAACTCACCATTTTGCTAATCATGATCAATTTGGGTCCTAGAGTTTTGCTGACAGAAAAGAATTGCAAAAGACGAATGTAAAATAACATGAGGTCAATAGCAAAAACGATACGAGAGGCAGCAAACGATTCATTAATCAAACGCATTATGAAGCCAACAGTGAACAAAATCAGGGTTGCTACATCCACTTTATTCCAGTAGTCAGCGATCCAGAATGACAGGCGCAACTGCCAGCTATGAGGTTCTCCTTGTGCCATCTAAAATTACAAAAACAAATTATTATATAGTGCATTATATTGCTACTTTTTATAACTTTTCATACTTGTCATTATCTATGGGACATTGTATGTCAGGGGGGACGTGATCATTTTCATTTGCACTGAATTTTCCTTTCCCGGCTGATAACTACTATAATTCGATATTGTGTCTTCGTTTTTTGTTTTTGTTTTTTTTGTTCAAAGTTGGGGTGATTTTACTACAGTGCATCCAGAGGTGACGGAACTAGGGGGTGCTGTGTTATGGAGAGTAATGTGTGACCGGAAATGGTCTGCATCAGTTGGTTGTTACGATGCGCCAGTGATTTTGGAGTGTATAGTACAGCAAGATGAAACTATTATGTAGGCCAAATGAATAAAGTTTGGAGTTTGTCGGGTAGTGAAATGATTATTGTACATTTTAAGCGCTAGCTAAATTCATAAGTGTAAGCTAAATTACGGTGATTAATTTAATTAGCGAAGATATGGACACAATTATTTCGAAGTTCCCTCTTTCCAAGAGGGGATGCAAATACTTCGTGAAAATGAGTACGCCGCGGTATTCATTTTCACAAAGAAATACACACAACCGGTTAGCTAACACTATGCCAATACATGAACACCTGGGAAGGACAATCACGTTGTTGCCCAGCAAACGTCTGTTCTGTATGGCGGGGGGGGGGGCGCTACTGATGTACTGTGTAGCGGATGACGATGAGGCATACATAATAAGACAAGGGCTAGGCCTAGGCCCAGGCCTAACTAGAGAGTGCAATAATATGTGATAGAAAGTACACTTTCGAAAGAAATAAATTAAAATAAAATTTAAAACAAAAACAAAAACAAATAACTAAGAATAATCATGAGGTGTTTCTACCCTTTAACAATTTTCCTGATTTCCAACCATCTTTTGGGACATTAGGCCTTTCTCTGGTAATTGCTCTTTAATTGGATTATAATCATTGCTTTTGTAATTTATTGCCTATGCAAGGTCAGCTATACTATACTATACCGCGTAAGTATAACTTCCTAATGTTTAAGCAGGAGACATAAAATATTTTAATAACAATAGGGGAATTCAAGTAATTTCAATCCAGTGTTTGGAAAATATGGCCGATGGGAAACAGTTAAGTACTTTTTCACTTTTACAAAGTAGACACATTGACAGTGGCGGCGAAAGCATCTTGTGGGGTGGGGGCGGAAATGAAGGGCAGGGTATGTTTTTTTGGGGGGGGGAGTTCTCCGAGACGAGAGCAAAATGAGCGTGCTCAGGTGTCAATTAAAAGTTCCCACCCCTGTGCCCCTCTGTAGTGCCGCCACTGTTCATTAAAAGCAAATAATAGAAGCACTAGACATGATTCGTATCATAGTACATTGAGCTTAAATTCATAATACTACTGGTAATAGTTCAACTGAAATTCTCACTGGGAACATCTCCTTATCCACGTTCGAGAAAGGAATTTTACTGATGAGTTAGCCAGATTTTCGTACATTTCGCAAAATAAAGGAAACATATATATATATATGTTTTTAATGATGAGGCAGCGAAAATGGATGCGGGAGGTGACAAGAAACTAGTATTTTTTTTTTAACTTGGACTTACATGTTGTTAGGGAAAATATTTGGGAATATTGTTTTAGAAAAGTGATCTTTCTCAATTTACTCCAAAAATTGTAAGGAATTGTTTTACTGCCGTATAACCTGCATTCCTGGAAAAGAGGTCACTAATTCGGACCAACGGGTCTTTGGACCAATGGACCTTCGGACCAAAGACACTTCCGACCAACGGGCCTTCGGACCAAAGACTCTTCGGACCAATGGGCTCAATTCTGCTGTATGCCAAGCTCAAAAATTAACGGAAGGCCTTCAAATCCAATATGGCCGCCAAATTTTTATATTTTGTTATAAATTCCATAACATAATCTCTGTTAATATTCCATATAGGACAGTGGTGTTTTTTATTCTGTGATTTGAGATGTTAGGGGCATACAGTAGCACCATCAAAAGTCAATTTCAGCCAATAGCAGTTGCAGAAATCCAAGATGGGATTCAATTGTAATATTTACCATAACTCCCTTAATATTCCATATAGAACAGTGATGTTTTTTATAATGTGATTTTAGATGTTAGGAGCATACAGTAGCAGTGGCATTGGTGTAATATCCAACAGTCACATTAGTTGTTACAAAAGGTACACCAATGCCAAGTACTGTATCATTAAATGAGTGTTCTCTTCCACAAAGAAAAACTGAAGAGCAGGTGGAAAATAGAGGAATCAGATGACTTTAAGAAGAGAAACTAGTTTGGTGGACTACAGTACCCTAATTGACACTGGGAGTCAAGTACCATTTTCAACAACCCAACATTGTAACTGTTGGAGAATACCGCCATACTAGTAGAACCTATCATTAAATGAGTATACCAACTGAAGAGCAGTTGGAATAGAAGATATAAGAGAAACTAGTTTGGTGGACCACCAGTACCCTGTTGGACAATGAAAGTAAAAAACCATTAAAAAAAAACCAACATTGCGACTGTTGGAGAGTACACTAATATCAACCTACAATTAAATGAGTGCCTTGCTCCACAAAGACGAGCTGAAGACATCTTTGTGAGACAGGACACTTTAATGAAATGCCCTCTGATATTGATGTAATCTGCAACAGTCACATGAGTTGTTTCAAAAGGTGCTTAATTACATCTGTTTGACATCTGAGAGTCAATATTTTCAAACCACCGAATTGAGATAGGCTCCTACTGGTGAAGAATACACCAAAACTAGTACAAAAGGAACAAATGATAAACTTCCAAAAAAGTTGGTCAAAAAGCTTTTATGAAGCAATATAGCAAACGAATTGTGACTATGGCTTCCACTAGAGAAAGTCGCCATTTGGTCTTTTAGGTTGTTTTCAAGATTCATTGTTAAGATGATAGTAAAATGGTCATATATTAATAAGCTCATGATCGTGATGATCGAATGCAGTGTGGACCATCAACTGATTTTTTTTTTCATTTTCACCATTGATATAATAAGCGAATGTCCAAAACTTGATGAATCTTTGAAAAAAAATTACAAATTGAGTATTAAATGTGGCATTTAATGGTTTTTAATGCACATGGTTATTAACATTCCACAACAGACATGCCAGTACCACAAAACCTGTAATGTTGGTGTCGCCCAAAAGTAACATCAACATCATTTTTGCCAAAAATGTAACACCAGCTGGGAAAGCAATTAAACAATATTTTCACAAATCAAATCAAATGAAGTCATAATCATGGAAAAACGATAATATCGTTTTTACTACTACGATTTATCATTTGGCCAAGATTATGACGTCATTTGATTTGATTTGTGAAAGTATATTTGTATCGTATACACGATAAATCGTTATCGAATCGCGCTAGTGTGAAACTTCTCTTATTTTTCTATATGAAAAATAGCTTTTTAGCTTTGCATATGTACAGTGATCACTGAGCAAGCGGCCACCACAAATAGCAGTTTGATATAATGAATAGAGAGCATTCGTTACCTCGTTCGAAAACCAAACCGCCAAGAAAAGTTGATATGAGTACTTTACATTAGTTGCAGAATTAAGCAAGTATTATTATAACCACGTTAATATTAGAGCATTCAGTCTGTTACCGGTACAGTAGTATCAACATCCACTCTGTTTTATTTTATTGTGAACTCAACAAATATTTCGAAGTAAACATAAAAGAAGGTGATTTATTTATGTTATGCAGCTTCTATATTTTGTTTTGTATGTATTTTCTTATGTTAGACATAAAAAAAAAAAATAAGCCTAAGATTATGCATGACGGATGACCAAGTGGACCACTGTATAGGCATGATTTGCAAAGTCTTAGCTCTGTCTCTTATACACATCTAGATGTGTATAAGAGACAGGTCATGGTTTGTCGGAGTTCAATTTAAATCTCCAAACTTCTGAAGCTGAGATATTCTATGAATGTAGGCTTGTATCGCAGGCTACAATTTAAAAACGGGTGACCAATTAATTTAGGTGCTAAATTTTGATTTAATGCTGGGTAAGTTAAAAACAGACATTCTTTCCGAGTGGGACTCATTCAAAAATTCGAGGGGGTTCGCTAGAATACAGGGGGGTTCGCTAGAAAAGGGGG
>NW_022702824.1:689156-693768 GCF_011630105.1 Anneissia japonica | reverse complement strand
CGATAAATTTTGTCGGGGAACAAACATAAAAAAAAAAATATTTACATGTAATATTCGTTTAACCATATTGTTTGTGTTAACTTTTCGTCACAACAACAACAACAACAACAAAAATTTGTTGGTTTTGGAAGCTGATTTCAACATTAGAAAGCATAGTCATACATGAAGTCATAGATTTAATAGGCCTATCGTAGCTAAACAAAGAACAATACAGTAATGAAGAATACTCGAGCGTCACGACATTGTGAAGCGCCTGCTCTTAACGAAACCGAGTCGAGTCAATCCGAGACGGCCCGAGTGGAGTTTCATGCAAATGTTTCGTTCGGGGAAAAAAATCTCCCCCTTGTGCGATTGGGTGTCGCAATTGCTAGTCTGAACCTGAATGGGGTATTATTGCAGCACAGTATGTAGCTACAGCTGTGGCGGCGTTTGGGCCGTGGTGGTAGCACGATGGCTAATTTAATGGTACGGAATGAACAGAGCCTAGCCTAGGACAAAATAGGCCTCTACATTGATTATGTGAACATCTGCGACAAATTTTGAGTGAATTTGCAATCAGTATTAACTATGATGATTTTCTCAAGGTAGTATAGAATATAATAAGATTTCAATGAAAGTTAATTCATGAGTCCCATGGTTCTCGATTCATCTCATCGCCATCCAGCGGCTGAATCTCGGGTGTCCGAGAAAACTAAAGCTTTGTCTGCACTGTCAAGTTTCATCAAAAAAGCAACACATAAAATTTGATGGAACATAGAGTTGAACACAATTTGATGATATGTGATATGACGTTATCGTACCCATATATGGGCACATCACATTTTTTCTTAAAACTGGCCTAGACTGGTGACGTCATACACAAAAATATGCTCTTTTCTCAGCGGATTAGTTCTAGAACGAGATATGAAAGCTCTCTATGTAGCAACCATTCTACAACCAAAGGTATAGAAAGAATTTTCAAAAGGTATGTAGGCCTATGCTTAACTTATTTCACAAGGAGAGTTGAATAAAGAGAGCCAGGAACACAAAGACCTCCATATCTATGGAAGTATCTTTCCTTTAATAATTTACATGCTACCTCCATTTCCCTTGCTATGTTTGTGAATATTTATTGACAGCCTAACTAACCTGTCGGAACTCCTCCATGAACAGCGTTATCACCCAGAATAGAAGAATATATTCAGCAACTGACGTTTCTTTGTTGAAATTGAATAACATGATGTAGCTGAAAAGCGCTAGGAATAAAAAGTTACATATCTGAAACGATAAAATGCAAAAATTAGAAATGATATCAACTAACTTGTGATTAAATGAAAAAGAAATCAACCTCTATTACTTATTAAACAAATTAAACCAGCTTGATTTTCTTGCATGCTTTTGTGTTAATCATAGTTTTTGAGTATTATTTTGACTACGATATAGTGAGCAAATTGGTTATTAAAATATTGTTTAACGCACCAGGTTGTATATGAACTTAATTTTTGGAGATTCATGGAAGAGTTTGAACCGTTGACACCAGGAGACTACCTTGCCACTGTCGCGAATATCAACACCATTTGCATGGTGGTAGTCCTCCTTTTGATTAGTTCCCCTGAAATAAACATGAAACATGAGATAAATATCAATGTAAGATAAATGGTACTGTATCTCTGTAGCTGCCCGATGCATCAGATTGATAGCAGATCTCACTCAGCTGATTGATGCATAAGATTAACGGTAGTTCTCATCCTGTCATCAAGCTGCTTGATCACTCCGGCGGAAGGCATTCTCACATTTTCATTGCTGCTTGATGCATCAGGTTGATGGCAGTTCACTCTCCATTGCGCAATAGCAGAGGTCTAGTATGACCAGACAACAGATAGTCTGGTCATCAGGTTAAAGCTTGACACTTGACTCCGTCGAAGAGAGAAAAGACTTTCTTTTCAATTTTAAAATCGCGAATATCAACACCATTTGCATGGTGGTAGTCCTCCTTTTGATTAGTTCCCCTGAAATAAACATGAAACATGAGATAAATATCAATGTAAGATAAATGGTACTGTATCTCTGTAGCTGCCCGATGCATCAGATTGATAGCAGATCTCACTCAGCTGATTGATGCATAAGATTAACGGTAGTTCTCATCCTGTCATCAAGCTGCTTGATCACTCCGGCGGAAGGCATTCTCACATTTTCATTGCTGCTTGATGCATCAGGTTGATGGCAGTTCACTCTCCATTGCGCAATAGCAGAGGTCTAGTATGACCAGACAACAGATAGTCTGGTCATCAGGTTAAAGCTTGACACTTGACTCCGTCGAAGAGAGAAAAGACTTTCTTTTCAATTTTAAAATATAGATTGTACTAATGCCTACAGACCAAGAAGCAGTGGTGGCGCTAGGACCTGCCCGACGGAGGGGCTAAAGGCCGCGACAGGGGGGGGGGCTAGTGGAGCGAATCGAGTCTCACTTGGCTGGGGACCAGGGGCCGCCTAGTGCCCCCGGTGGGGGTGCAGGGGGCGAAGCCCCATGGATGCCACGGATATTTGATGAATTATGGCGAATTTTTATTACTTATTTTAATAGGCATCGAGTTACTATAATATGACTTCATGTAGGCTATGCTTTTTTAATGTTGAAATCAGCTTCCAAAGCCAAAACATTTTGAATAAAGCAAAGAACAAATAGTATGCAATGTAACCATCTAATTTATTTTCAAATCCTCATTCTTGAAAGTGAAATTATATATTTTGGAAATTTTGCATGAAATCTGTCAACCACGTTTTCATGGTCGAGGTTGCTTATCACGATGTATTCCAACCAACATGAGGCTATCTAAATGAGCATTTGTCATAACAGAACGCAAATTATGTTTAATTAGTCTCATTGAATTATTATTATTTTTATTATTATTATTATTATTATTATTGTGGTTGTTGTTGTGATGAAAAGTTAACACAAACGATATGGTGGCTAAACGAATATTACATGTAAATATTTTTTTTATTTGTTTCTTCCCCGACAAAATTTATCGTCTTCTCCGACGGGGGGGCTAACCTTCCCCGACAGGAGGGCTATAGCACCCCAGCCCCTCTGGCGCCACCACTGCCAAGAAGTCTCTTTCAGTGGCAGTCCTCACGGTATCCCACCAGTTTGTCGAAATCCAGTTTGTTGAAACCCGGTTTGCCGAGTTTATGTCCACTTTGCCGAAAACCAGTTTGCCGAATTTAGTTTACCGAAAACATGAGAACCCAGTTTGCCGAAACCCAGTTTGCCGATTCTTGTCGTCACCGTTGTACAAAATGCAGCACACTGTGCAGTATAAAACAGTATGCTGACGTGTGGACACAATAACAAATTGTAAACTAAACACCTTTTTACCCAAACACTCGCGTATAAGACGAGGCTTAAAATAGCAATTTACGATCGAAAAGCAAGGGATCGCATTATACGACAGACAAAACTCGTCACAAAAAGCGTCTCCAACAAACGGCATTGCTTAATAATAGAATTTTTGAATTCATTGTTTGGCTATAACTTATATCAATTTTCGAATAAAAATGATGTGCTAAAGTCTTAAAAGAGCAAACGGTAGAGTAAAATCAATAATAATAATAATAATAATAATAATAATAATAAGGCCTAATAACAATATTAGTGGGTCAGAAAAAACATTCATTTTAACATGATGACGTCATCAAAATGAAAATAAAGAACATACAGTATTAAGAAAGAAAATTGTCTGCTATAAAATACCGAAATGGCACAACAGACATTGTATACACTGGGCCTACGGTTTAGTCCTTAACCGAGAAGACTTCTTCTACCACCAATCATGTTATGCGAGCGTTCTGTTTGAACCAGCGCCGATATTATTGCTGTAGCTAGCGGTGACCCTGCTAACCTCTCGGTCATTTGACTCGCTCGGCCAAATTTGGTGGTGAACGTTATGACTTCACTGTGTCTATGCTTAACTTTAATAGTCATAGTTTGTTGAAATTTGGTAGGGTACACTTCTTTTTATAAGAACACTGAGATTGAAATTGCTTAATAATTAAGAACAAAATAAAAATAAATTGAGGCTGAGTCAAAATGTCAACTGAGTTTTTTTTTTCTTCATTTTTTTTTTAAATAAATAGTAATCCAACAAATTTTATCTTTACATTATGTGCGGTATGGTGTGATGTAATACTTTACAATACCCTCTTTATTACAGTACAGTAATATACAGCTGCAAAATAGTAATTTTTGATGTTTGGAAAGTGTGTAAAGATAAGAAAACAAAAATACTGGTTCTTATAAAAAAGCAAAAGTGTATGTTTAGGATGATACATAAAGTGAAGCGATTAGTTTATAGGGCCTTACTTATTACTGTACATTTCTCTTAGAAATTATATATTTATGACATGTTGAAGATATAACAAATAGATTAGTAGACACACTTTTTGTTAATACGCTGCAACTATTATGATTTTATATACTTTGGCTCTAGAGGTCATAAGGTTTGAGCCTCGCTGTCACAAAGTGATCAATTAAGAGCGGGACAGCAGCCACACACTGAAATTAGGCTCAAATACGCCATGGTGTTTTTTTTTTTTTTTTTTTTTTTTTTTTTTGATCATGCAATGTATTTCA
>NW_022702824.1:678638-689063 GCF_011630105.1 Anneissia japonica | reverse complement strand
ATTATAAATAACTCATGAGATTTTACCAAACTATCCTACGTTCAAAAAATTTGCGGCCCGCCCTGATTTTCCGATGGCGCCAGCGAGCGTCACCAATTCGTACAGATACATCATAGTAAGAGAGTGCTCCATTGTGAATAAAATACTGCTGTTAATGTTTCACTGCTTTTAATTGACTTTTGGCAAACTAGGTTTCGGCAAACTGGGATTCATGGTTTTTGAGTCGGCAAACTGGTATTCGGCAAACTGGGATTCTGCAAAGTGGTCTTGGCAATCTGGCATTCGGCAAACTGGATTTCGACAATCTGGCATAGATCCGTTCTCATACCTCCTCCACTTCTGCTCTCCTGCTGGTGATGAATCATACTTATAGCAGCTCTTTCCTACCTCCAAGCATGCATATACAATGCAATACAATTCATTGTCCGCTTACCCAGTTGGTTTTTCAGGATTGTCTTGTGCACCATTATAACCTTGAATCTTCAACCCTGAATCCATCCGAAAACTTTCACTGAGTTGATCACTACCCTCTGAATTATTCTAAAACAGAAAGAATACATGAACTCTATTATCACTATCAACATCATCATCACCACCACCACCACCAGTCTTCAGTAGCACCAGCACTGCCATAACTGACAGCAACACCACTATTATCATTATCTACCACATTCATTGAATTTCTTTTCATATATAATTTTTAACCAGAATCATACTAATTTATGATTTCAAACTTACTGCTTTGATGTATGATGATGCTTTCTTGCGTTTTGAGCCCAATCTCTTTACTAAATTCTCATCTTCACGGAATTTGATAAGAAAAATGGTGAGAGGTGGAAAAGCAGCACACAGGATTAACTGTCAATACAAAAATAACACGTCATTGGAGGAAAAACTACCTGGTTATTCTTCCAGGGCAACATTAACTCTGTTAACAAGGAAATAACTATACGATTAAGATCGTGATCTGGTCGAGAACTAGGTTTGTTCAATATACACTCATGGAAATCAAGCTTTGTAATTCGCTTTTTTGCCGGTGAACGCTGTCTACTTTGTCCTAATTCATATCTACCGATACACCACACCAGTGTGTCAGATAGTGAAGTTTTGTGGAAAATTGGACTAGAATCCTGTTTTAAAATACAAGGTTTAGCCAGGCCCAGCGCTGGTTCTCATATCTTCATAGGAACAGGACCAGTGCCTACCAGATAACCCATGCAATCACATGTACCATTTTTGGTAAAAAAAAAAACACTCTTTCCCTAGATCCATCTTGGTCTCTTAAAAAATGTGATCTAAAAGTTACCGACTCTTTAACTTATCTTGGTGTTTTTCTATCAAGTGATCCTAAATCATCAAAACATGTTCAGGATAGGGTTAGGAAATTTTAAAAGGCTGTTTACTTGCTCCAATGTATCGGAATGTATACAAATGTTAAGTCTCATATTTGGAAATCTATCATGCTTCCTATCCTAGTGTACGGGTGTCAATGTTTGAGTGTTAATAATATTAATGTCATGCACACATTCGAAACAACATGCACCAGGAACACTTTAAAAGGCAGCCATTTGTAATTGTAATTTTCTATGGTATTTTCTATGTGTAATTTTTTAACAAATTGAATATTTCTTATTTAACAATGAAAGTAGTTATAGTATTATTATATAGTAGTACAGGCAGCTTCAATTAAAAGGTGGGGGGGGGGGGTGTTATTCAAAAATTAGAATATCTTATAGCGTATAAAAGCAGTAGGTCTTAGTTTGACCACTTTTTCTCAAATACATGTATACTATAATTAACACACACCCCCCACACACACATATAGCTGTCTCTTATACACATCTAGATGTGTATAAGAGACAGGTATTAACTATGATTATACTGTACTTTAAGAATATTCTGACTTTAGAAAAAAATCTGCAACACTTTAAAAAAAAATGGTATAATAGTAGGTCAACATTTGGGTCCAATTAATATTAGATCACAAACGAATATAGCAAAGTTAATCACGGTTGCAGACTATCATACTCAGCATGTTCATGTTTTTGTATCTTCAATATATTGGCCTATCACTGTGAACATGTTTTATGTATAGCGCAAATGATTTTCTCAGACGATCTGTTTATTCATTCAGGCATCTTTGGAAAATTTGGGTCATCTTATCTTTCTAATCATGCATTTTAATGTAGGAAGCAACATCATTATGTTTGCGAATCAATGATGTCAGTGAAACAAAATATCGGGTATTACACATATGATACTTGTCTCTTAATCAATTGCTGTATGAGAATATTTTTTTTAAGGCAGAATATATTAAACATTAATTGATCTTAAAAAAACTGAATGAATATTGAAAGCGAAAAAGAACCTAATTTGTATCAAGAGGTAAAGGAACTATAGTGAGGTGTGTGACAATGCATAGGAGCATGGCCCATTTAGGTGGGAGTGGAAAAAGATGGGAGAGACAGAATACAAGACGTATCGTAAAACCAGGGAGTGCCACCTATGTTGTAATAAATGTGGGTGCGGTACATTGGAGTTTAATAGATGTTGCATGTAGAGGTGGATTTTATAAAGATGGTCGTGCGTATTCTTACACACCCACCTTCAACGCAGGACGGGTACGCTTTTATAATAAGTGAACAACTTGGCAATTTTAATGATCACAACATATTTTAAATCATTTTCATTTTGGCATAATAATACACTGTGTAAATTTGATAGGAAAAACTTTATTAAACGATCTCCTCACACTACAAATTGCAGCAATGCGTCGCATATCAAACAACAGATACAGATCGTGTTTGTGTGTTCTGCCAAAAAAATCTCTCTACACAATCGTCATGAGATCACCGTTACAAAATTTTGCCTCTTAGAATACACAGAAGACAACATTTTCGCTAGGAATTCTGGGTGCGAATTTTAGAGATTGAAGGTTAAGACCAACTCAGACAGCGTCGTACGACGCAGCTCGACGCGATTTGTTGTCGCGTTTGGTCAGTGTGAGTTAAACGCAGTCGCAATGGTTTGCGTTGGGGGCAGTCGCGTCGTAGATTATTAAACATCAACTTTGCGTTCTGCTGCTGCCAGGCGTGAAACTCAAAAAGAACAGTAAGGAAATGAGCAAACTTCAACCTATGGTCTAACCATAACAGGGTTGCCGCGTAAGTGTAACGTGAAAGTAGTTGAGTTTATTACTGAAATATTTTACGTAATATTGCCCATTAGAATTATTAAAATAAATTAGACGGTAGTTAGTTATCTCTAGAAGCATAGGGTATATAATTGCTGAAGGGAATTTATTCGATTCGGTTGTATTCTCGCAGCAAGATAATTTTAGGCCATGCGACAGCTCTAGTAACGCTGATAGTCGCGCGTTTGTCGCCGGGAGAGAAGTTGGAAAATCACGCCCTCACTTTTTAAGCCGTGATCAAGCAGATTCTTTACGCCTTTCATAGGCAATACACGCCTTAGTAATGAAGCCAATTTTATGCCCGATAACATAAATATTACAGGGCTGGCGAAACGTTTTTCAATTTTTTTATTTTTTTTATATAATATATATATATAAAAATATATATATATATATATATATAATGTAAAAACAATGAAAAAAAACAGTGTACAATCATTGAAAGTTGACTTGCGGAACACATATTCATTCAACTATAATAAAATCAAACGGATATTTCGATAGCTCGATCCTGCTATCTTTACCAACGACGTCACCATTTTGATATAGCACTAATATTGCAAGTGAGTAGACTGCCAAAGATCTATAAGATGTATTCTCTCTCTCTATATATATATGAAAAAACGGTGTACAATCATTGGAAGTTGACTTGAGGAACACAAATTCATTCTACTATAATAAAATCAAACGGATATTTTGATAGCTCCTGTTATCTACGAAGCCAAGGAAAGAATGCAATATTTTTGCCTTATACATAATTGAATGACCTTAAATGACCTATTTATGACTATAATCTCCTGATCATGTCAGAAATTATACAATTGTATTGTTTACTATGTACAGTACACATAAAACATACACATTCTTAACATTAATATAGGCTTTACATGATGGTTATCTAGAAATTTAAAATGGCTGCTAAATGACATTGATCTAATGAAGTCGAATGATTTTAAAATGGCTGCTATAATGACTTCATATCAAAATAATCGAATTCTGTGAGCTTAAGTAAAATATTTACAGTAAAAAGTAAAAAAGAATTATAATTTGAAGTGGTTCAGAAGCGGAGATATATAAGATAAATATATGTTTACATGGTGGCCATTTTAAAATCCAAGTTGGCGCCCGCTTTTATAAGATATTAGCATTATTCTATAAAGTACTACATGCATTGGTTGCTAATATTAAAAACCTTAGTGGCGATCTAAAAAATTACAAGTTTATTCATTATTTATTTACGATTTTTTTCTCATATTTTTATTTATTTTATCGGCCATTTTGAATAAAACGCATTTCCACATATTTCCCCTACCTGGATTTTCTAGACTTTTATTATGTTCAAATAGGCACCGTATAGAAATGCACTGTGGTAAAATAAATTCTGTTGCAATTTTTTCAACCTTTCACTAAATTTTACGCTAACTTTCTTGTACTACACTGGCTATGTTCTCACGGCAGCTAACGGTTAGCAGGATCCGGATCTTACTAACCGTTAGCTGCCGTGCGTCCATGTGAGAAAATCCCGATCCGGATACCAACAATATGATGATCGAATCAATGGCCAATAAGAAACTGGAAATTGTAAACTCGTACGTGTGATTGGTTGATGATAGAAACGCCCTCAACTTGCTAACCGATAGCGCTTGCTAACCGTTAGCGTATCCGAATACTGCTAACGGTTAGCGCTAACCGATCGGGCGTTCTCACGCAGGTGCTAACGGTTAGAGCTAACGGTTAGCTCCCAATCCGGATACTAGGGCTCTCGTGAGAACCAGGCTAAAGTCCTTCGGATGAGACGTTTAAGCCGTTGGTCCCGTGGGCATTATGACCCATGTGCACGTTAAAGAACGCAGTACTCTTCGGAAAAGAGTAGGGGGTTGTCTCCCGGTGTACTGCCCAATCACCACCAGAAGGACCCCACTGGAGATAAGTCTTCTTTTAGACTTTCGTGGGTCATCCTTGGTGTTTACACCGAATAAATCCAATCCAATCCAATCCTTTACATAAGCATAAATTATAATATGATATAATGACTCTTGTTAACAAAGAAAAGATAATCGTAGGTCTGGTTGAAAAGACCCATTTTATGTAGTGTCATTAGCAAGGATGTTTTGTTTGTAGCTGCAAACATGTTTCGTTGTTATACCAACAACATCGTCAGACAATATCACGCAATTGATATGCACTGATGATGTTGTTGATATAACAACAAAACATGTTTGCAGCTACAGGCCTAAATACAGCAATGAATAAATCAATCCTTATCAAGTTTAAGTTTATTTTACTCCTTCTTTCTGTTCGTAAGTTTGGCAACATTAGGCCTATAGAGGACTTCCAACAAAATACTACAGTGTCGAAATTATTATTATTATTATTATTATTATTATTATTATTATTATTATTATTATTATTATTAATAATAATATTATCATTTTCTAATATTTTATATTATTTATTTCTATTCAATTTAAAAAAAAAAACTGGCTGGGTTGGAGGAGTTAAAGATAAATTCCATCATAGCCGATTTTTATGATTGAGCTTCAGACTGGCTATCCCCCCACCCTGAAGAGTATAATATGTACACTATCCTCTTTAGCGTACAGCACTGTACCTTTCCACCAGACAATACGACTTAGCCTATTCTTGTCAATGCATACGTACGGACAACGATAGAGCCAAATAAACTGTTGTTTGCGATAATTTAATTACAATTCTCTCTGACGATTATGATGCACTGTAGGCATTCGATTGCCAAGGCTTCTCGACCAGAATTTCCAATTTTTATTGCCATGCACGATCGCGTTAGCATGAGTTGTGCATGCTTAATTGTTGCATAAAAAAGTTCGATTTTTTCCCATTCCTATGTCATACCCTCTTCGCAGACGCTGCGTTTCGTTCCTGAGACTCTTTTTGATAACTGCGCATGCTCGACATGGCTCGACAACGTCACTTACTCAGTGCACATGCTCAATGGCTGTCTAGCCTTTCCAAGCGCATATTTACTGCGTGTTTTTTTTTTTCTATATATATTTAACGGATGTTCTTTGGTAACTGCGCTTGAACATTGATTAGTTCGGAATTCCCATTCCTACACCTACAGTTTCTTAATGTGTGTTTTCTCTTGATCGTAGCAGCCTAAAGGTGCGACGTGAAAAGTTGGGATATTATGTAACTGAATATGCTAAACCAGTTCTTAAATTGTATATTATATATAATCGGTAAAACATGTCCTTTAATGTTCCAAAATGCACTACTTGTACTTCACAAGGAGACAAAAGCTTATCTTGCACAATTTTTAAGACCTCAGATTTTTCTGCATTTTCAAGCTCCTTTAAATGAAACTTACTCTGTAAATTGAATTTTCTTTTGAAATTTTTCCCATCCAGATTTCTGACAACAGATTCTGGACTCCTTGCTGACTGACAAACTTCTTCATCTTGCCATGGAACGCCAAACTCAAACATGTAGCAAGTCCCCACTGGGGAAGCTCCCGAACCAGAATAGCAGAGGTCCGCTCTTCATCACTTTTGTAACACTCATTCAGAACTCCAATGGCGTAGTCTTCAAATTCACTAGTGAGATTGAACAGCAAAGAATATTATATTATTAATATGTTTTTAGACTGAGGTTAGTGTTTCATGTGGGTTGCGACAGTGGTTGGGCCGGCTGCGATTTTTTTTCCTGGACGTTTGAGGTAGTGGCAATTAGTGGCGCTATCGTTTCAAAATACCACCTTCCTGATTCGGCAATAAACTTATGAATATTTATTAGCAGTTTGTTATTATCAACAGAGTGGACTTGAAATATGCGATGCGACAGGCAAAGCTCAATTAGTATGTTACTATTCATTATGCAGGTGTAGGTTTCACTGACAAGCCTATGATGAAGAGTCCAGTAGTAGTTGAACACCACAGACTTGAACCCCCTTTTTATTATAATTCTTAAATATATATTTTATAAATGAATATTGATTAGGCTATGACTACAAAATAAATTGTATAGGTCTGGCCTAGACCTTTTTTTTAAGATTGTCACTCAGTCACACGTAGTTGCACAATGAAATTTGTCACCTTTCATCTTAAGGAGCTATAACTAATTAAAAATAGGCATGATTTTAAGCATATTTTAATTTTGCCGCATGCGTACGCACGCTATGACGCGCGCACAGAAAATTAAGGTACATGACATTCAACCTTGACTTGAAGTTTACGCCCACTGAATATGATTCAGAAATGACGACTGGTTAGGATGACATGGGGTCATGAAAGGTTTGAGGAAGGGAAGATAAGAGAGGTAAGAAAAAACATTTATTTTGATTATAATGACGTCATCAAAATGTAAAAAGGAGTCACATATATGAAAGAGAATTGTCTCTCAGCTTTAACTTAGGCTACTCAAAGTTGGGAGACGATCAATCAAGGATAAGCGAGATACGCTCAAATGCGTATTTTTAAAAATGACGTCATAGATAAAATTCAGTTTCTTTGAATTCAGATGGCAATATGATGACGTCACCATGTCCGATCAGTCATTATGATCTATAAAATCATATTTACAACTCATCTGCTTTCAGAATATGTAATTAAAATTGGGGGTTATCATTCATCCTAAGGATCTATAACTGATTAAATGCAGGGATTTTAAAATTATAAAAAAAATAGTGCCCAAAATTGTTTACAAAAATGTAGTGCAATAATAGCATATTGACTACTATTGTATATTTTCGGATAATATTTCAGCCGCTCCAAATATCTTTCCTATTTTTCCTTCTTCCTTTATTCTTTCACAATTTTGCGGGGTTTTTTTTTCCCATATTTTTCATAATTTTATACACTCACATATAGTCATTTGTTTAGGCCTAGGCTAGTCTAGGCTAGACCTCGGCTATGCCTATTACTATATTATTTAAATAAACAATTTTAATAGAAAGATAAATTTAACATGGACATAGTAATTCATACTTAAACAATACATTATATTTAAATATTATTATAATAACGTTAATGAATAAATAACAATAACTAAAACGTGTACATAGTATCACTACTACAATAATAAGATTAACATTTTCAATCTCATAATAAATTGTATACAGAAGGTGTTATGTATTGACCTAGGCTACTATGGTTAATGACAGGTACGCTTTCACCATTAAAGGCTTTTTCTATGAATGGAATGACCTGTACGAAACACGAGCTCCTGTAGACCAAACCCAGTACCGTTACGATTTTAATCGTACGGGAAATATCCTCAAGAACTTGATAAATGATGGTGAGGGCGTTATCTTGTCGACAAGTTCAGCGAGTGATGCGCGAAATTACAATTACCGCGTTGAAATAATGGACGATTCCGTTGTTCATTTGGCATTTTACATCGTTTGGAAAGTACGTTGTTCGTTTGGCAATGTACATTGTTTGTTTGGCATGGAACTTCTTCGTTTCACAATGTACGTTCTTCGTTTGAGAGAATACATCGTTTGGCAATATACGTTGTT
Organism: Anneissia japonica; assembly: GCF_011630105.1. NCBI lineage: Eukaryota > Metazoa > Echinodermata > Crinoidea > Comatulida > Comatulidae > Anneissia > Anneissia japonica. The sequence continues at coordinate 680,376 of NW_022702824.1, read as the reverse complement.
TGTTTTAAAAAGAACGTTCTTTGTTTGTAAAAGTATGTTGTTTATTTTTAAAAATACATTGTATATTCGTAAATGTACGTTGTTTGTTTGAGAAAGCACGTTTATTGTCTAAAATTGTATTTTTGTCGGTGATTGCCTTCCATACATAAGGCTATTTCAAGTTAGACGGTTCCTATCCTGGTAATAGTTAAAAGTCCTTGGTTGGGGTGGATGCAGAGAGCCGAGAGCGGGAATAAATACAGTAGACTTGCTCATGTCGTATGTTTTCACGACGTGAGTAAGATTGAAAAGAAAGCAATACGGTAGGTATTTCCAACTCTAATCACTGTTTTTGAAAAGTTAACACAGTGATTCAGTAATATATTTAATGATTGAAATACATACCAACTTAAATTACGTTTATTAACAGACAGTAATTATAATCTAGCAATTATTTACGAACAACAAACCTCCGTGGTTCATGCGACCCAATTCGGGGTTTTCCCATGTGCGTTGATTTGACGTCGATTCGATCGTGTGTGTTGCTCAATAAATAGAAACAATACTAAGCCTACGCACAGCTACGGTAGCCCATAAGTTCATGGCAATATCAATTTGCTCACGGCAATATAAACTTTTGAATTTGGCTCACGGCAATATAAACTTTTGCCCACGGCAATATCAATTTGCCTTACGGCAATATAAACTTTTGCCCACGGCAATATCAATTTGGTTCACGGCAATATAAACTTTTGTCCACGGCAATATCAATTTCCCTTACGGCAATATAAACTTTTGCCCACGGGAATATCAATTTGGTTCACGGCAATATAAACTTTTTCCCACGGCAATGTCAATTTGCCTCACGGCAATATAAACTTTTGCCCACGGCAATATCAATTTCGTTCACAGCGACATAAACTTTTGCCTACGGCAATATCAATTTGCCTTACGGCAATATAAACTTTTGGCCACGGCAATATCCATTTGGTTCACGGCAATATAAACTTTTGCCCACGGCATGCAATATCAATTTGCCTCACGGCAATATAAACTTTTGGCCACGACAATATCAATTTGGTTCACGGCAATATAAACTTTTGCACACGGCAATATCAATTTGCCTCACGGCAATATAAACTTTTGGCCACGGTAATATCAATTTGGTTCACGGCAATATAAACTTTTGCCCACGGCAATATCAATTTGGTTCATGGCAATATAAACTTTTGCCCACGGCAATATCAATTTGCCTCACGGCAATATAAATTTTGGTGAAAATGGAGCTCTTTTGGTAAAAGAAATTTAATAATATTAATACAGGTCTAACTCTAATTACCTAAGACCACTTTTTGGACCGGGATTTCCATGGCCTACCTAGCTACCTAGCATAGCCTATATCCGCTTTTTAGTCTCTAATTAGAATAATAAAGCCGATTTTTTGAATTCGATCCAACTCGGCCACAAGTCAACTCGGCCACAGTCAACTCGGCCACAAGTCAACTCGGCCACAAATCAACTCGGCCACAAAAAGTTCGGCTGCAGTCAACTCGGCCACAAGTCAACTCGGCCACAAGTCAACTCGGCCACAAGTTAACTCTGCCACAAGTCAACTCGGCCACAATAATATTGCTGTTATTATTGGTGTCATTGTTATTATTATTGTTGTTTTTATTACCGTTAGTTTTAATATTAATTAGTAGCCTTAGCATTAACATTATGTATTGTTTAAATTTTTGCTGATATTATTATTGTTACC
>NW_022702824.1:659961-678428 GCF_011630105.1 Anneissia japonica | reverse complement strand
TATATATACTTTTTAACCGGGAATTAATTGTATAGGCCTACAGTAATTACCTAAACTTGTGTTGTAAATAAATTTTAAGTGAATGCACATTGTTTTAAAACTACATATATGCAGTTCTAATTTGTGATTAAAAAAAATATATACTGTGAGTATCAGAGCTGTATTCAATGTCAATAATATTGGGTTGGAAAAGCATTGAAATCTGAGCTAATAGGCCTACCAATAGTATGGATCAATAAAGCACAATAATTCATAATGATGACTGTATTTTGCACTTCTTTACCGACGTCCCGTACCGGTATTATGAGTTTTTACCAATCACTTTTTATTTACTAGATATAAAAACAAACTGGAATAGACACCCAGACAGTGACATCGGTGAATACATAACCCCCTTGGTGGCGGTAGAAATCGTTATGAGGCACGCTATGAGGCACTTGATATTGCCGTAGGCAAAAATGTATGTTGCTGTGAACCAAATTGATATTGCCGTGGGCAAAAGTTTATATTGTCGTGAGGCAAATTGACATTGCCGTGGGCAAAAGTTTATATTGCCGTGAACCAAATTGATATTCCCGTGGGCAAACGTTTATATTGCCGTGAACCAAATTGATATTGCCGTGGGCAAAAGTTTACATTGCCGTGAGGCAAATTGATATTGCCGTGGGCAAAAGTTTATATTGCCGTAAGGGAAATTGATATTGCCGTGGGAAAAAGTTTATATTGCCGTGAACCAAATTGATATTGCCGTGGGCAAAAGTTTATATTGCCGTAAGGCAAATTGATATTGCCGTGGGCAAAAGTTTATATTGCCGTGAGCCAAATTCAAAAGTTTATATTGCCGTCAGCAAATTGATTTTGCCGTGAACTTATGGGCCACCGTACACAGCAGTAGGGTTTCAAATGAACGTTACCACGGAGATGTTAATTGATATTTTTTTCTTATCTAATGTAGCAAGCATTTCCCACTATCAATTGGTGGTCAGCAGCCTATAAATACTGGTCAGAAATATTGAGTGCTGGACGGGCCCTACCACCGCCGACCAGCGTGGTGAGAACCCTATATATAAATATATATATATATATGTATATATATATATATATATATATATATATATATTGGCCTCTTACTTTGACATTTCAGAGAGTTGCTCCTTATAGTCAGCAGCATCCTGTTTTTGCGACATATTCTTGAGGATCATACAGGAGGTGAGGGCAGCAGCAATCATCAACTCTTTACATTCTTCCCAAAAGTAATGAGACATTTCTTTACGACCTTGTAGAACTGACCAGATCAAAAGCTCTCGAATCGGGTTATCAAATTGGTTAGGGTTTCCTTTCGATTTACAGTCTGCATGGATGAACATATAAACATTTAATTATTTTAGTTGTAGCAAATAGCTCATTGACACATCTCTTAAAATAAAGTATATAAAAAATGAAAAGTTAAAAAAATTATTCATTATTATTTTATATAAATTATTGATTATTAATTTTATTATATTTAATAAAATACTTTTTGTTGAACTGTCTGCTTTTTTTGAATTTTGGAGCCAAATTTCATAAATTAAAAATGATATCAGTAATCTGTAAATTAGATACAAAATTAGTTTAATTTGAGTTTTTTTTATTATTTTCAGTTTTCCTTCTGAACTCAAAACTTCATTGTCCAATAGCAATTTTCACTACATCAGCAATTCTTTAGGACTTTATTCTAATTTCAATATTCTTTTAAAAAAAAAATATTTTACTACTATAGCTGATTAATGACTAAATTAATAACTTTATTATTCATAATTATAATAACAGAAATAATGATATTAAATTATCTTACAAATTATGATGATAATAATGGTTACTATGTCAGACTTACAGAGATAAAGAAGCTCTTTTTAAAAACTTACATGCATGATATCCAAAATAAATATTCATGGCCGAAAAATGAATATATTACATTATACAGTTAACTCTCATCCTGTGCTTTGATAATGATATGTACTGTATGCTCATTCAGGATGCTTATATGCAGCAATTAGCAATGCAGGTTGTATAAGAAAAAAATATCTTTAAGCAATAAAACTGTATGCTAGGCCTCAAGGAATTGCATTCCCTTTGAGTTAATGCAAAATTTGTGGGATGTAATCAGGCGCACAGTGGCAGCACCATTGGGCATAATACATTAAAAAATGCCTGAAAACAAGTTTAAATTGCCCAAAATGTGACCAGTTTTTAGACACCAGAATGCTTTCCCTCCGGATCCCAACCTTGATTTGATTTGATTTGAGTTTATTTAGCCATCAGAGTGAAATACAACAACAAGGAAGACAAAACAAGGTAAAACAGTACAACTGAATACTCTGAAAGCAAGGAAAAGCCCCAAAAGGTTTCAAACAAACCTATTTCCATTGGGATCCTGCAAACGAAACATTCAGTTGCCAAAAGGAAGAATAGGAAAGGGATCAACGCAAAGCTAAAATGGAATAGGGATAATTTACAATTTTAATAGTTAAGACAATATAAAAAGAGATCAACAAGAAAAAAACCAATTAGACCGATTAAAACTCATTAAAAAAAAAGACTTACTAAACATTTTGTCACTAGACAAAAAGTTTTATCCCCTAACATTATATCTTACAATAATCCCACTACTTCTCCCATGCCAATGAACCCAAGCAGCCAAATATATTAGAGGAAAATTAAGTTATTATTAATGTCATGTTTATTGACAACTAGAGGTTAGATGGTTTAAGTTAAATACAGCAAAATTAAAAATTATTTATGAAAAGGTTTTTAGGCAAAACTACTTAAAAAGCAAATGCCATAACTAGACAGCAACGAAAAGTAACAAAAGTCATGACCCTTGACATTACATGACCAGAAAAAAAGTGCATTTCTGGGTTGATTCACAGCTTTTATTGCATATATTTAAATTAATTTCAAAACTCACAGGATATTACTCTGTATATGTTTCCAAAGAATATAAAAAGTATGCCAAAGTACAATTCAGACTGTGAAATTCACTTGCCAAATCATGCACTTCTACAATTCTCATCAACTTCATATTCTGTAAGTGTTAGTACCACTATTCATGCTGTGGTTATAAGGCCTTATGCAAAATGTTTTTCATAATTACCAACTATATATGGTGCAACTGCAAAAGAAATACATTGTGATGTTAAACGATTAAGTTAAATTACTTATTTACTCTTTATAACATATTTTATGTGAAGTTGTTAAAGCAAACAATGGACACTTTGACATACCTTAAAAGGTTACCAATATTATACTATTATCATTAATTCTACCTTAATTTCTTTGGTATATGCCCACTCCGACCCCCATCCCAATACAAAATTATGCCGATTTTGGGCTGTGGGCTTATACTGGGAATCCTATTTTCAATTTTCAGTACTGCCTGCCTATGCTTAACAGCCATTTTTTAATGAATTTGTTTTTCATTCAAACCATACTGTCATGTTGGTAGGGCCTACTTCGGCGTAAACCATTTTCTATTTTCTTGAGGAACTACTGTATAATTTCAATAATTATTACAGTTAATTAAATTATACAATAAATAAGAACCTGTAGAAGCTTGCAATACATACAAAAATTATTATTAAAATAATCAAACTTACTATTTGGTACCAAAACTTTGGCAGTCTCAGCTATTGCCAATGATACACGATTTTGCCCTGTTGACGCGATAGCCATTGTCTCACTCTCGTTCTCTGGTATGTTTAACATGTAACGGTTTTCATCCCGAAGGTAAAGCGGCTTGTACGAATCCATCGTCATCTGTTGAAGTAGCTTCCCCACATCAAGCAGATTAAATTGGTCCTGAAAAGATAACAGAGGGTTGCTCCGGGTATGTTTTCTTTTTAATGTTCCAATTTTCTATTTTAACTTTTAATGTATATTACATATCAAGTATTGATTTTTGTAAATTTATATTTTTTAAATTCTGTACAGCGCCTGTGATCAATTTAATTGGATATTGTTTGCGCTATATAAATAAAGTTATTATTATTATTATTATTATTATTATTATTATTATTATTATTATTATTATTGTTATTATTATTATTATTATTATTATCTTTCATCAATGGTGACAAATGGTGACATTTTAAAAATAAAATTTCATTTTACTTTGATTTATTTACTACAATACAGATTCAATAGTGATTAATTTAATATTTTATTAGAATAATCATAGAGAAAAGAGAACACTCTATGAAATAATTAACCAATGCTTATGTGTTTTTACTTTTTCTTGAGCATGACTACCGCATAGCTCAACTCTATGGTGACAGCTGAGTTGATGTGTCACAATTCTGGTTTGCTGTCAAAATTTGCCAGTAAGCCTACAGGTAAGATATAGTTAATGTTTTCTCTTTAAACAAGTTTCTTTGTGTGTCAAAAAACCAACCTTTCTTCCTCCTCTCTGTTTGTCCAAGTATTTGTAAATTGGAGTTTTCTCTTTCACCTAAAAGATAAAATATGTATAAAAAGTGACAAAACTACCTAAAAGATATTTTAAAAATTTATTACATTTTTAAAATATTATTTTTCTCTTAGCATCACAAATAGTAGTGTGAAAGATATAAAGTAATATGAAAACAGGAGAAAAGTTTACATAAAAGCTCTTTTAAGTCAATCCTTCAATTTTGAAAATATCGTTTTATAAATAAAGGTAAGTGAACGATTACTTAAAAGAACTTGTAGGCCTAAAAGTTTAAAATCTGGAGTTCTTGAGAGAAAAAAAAACATATTTAACAGTGGTGTCACCCTACCTCATTATATAAAATAGACAATTTTCGTACTGTTAAAAACTCCTTTAAACTGACGCCACGATCAAGAAACAGCTTCACGAAATCCACTTGGTCATGCACCAAAGAATAATGCAGAGCTGAATCAAGTTCTCCTTTCTAAAATAAGATTTAAAAAAAAAACAAAAAAAAAAAACTATTTTAAGCACATTTTTTCAACAATTTATTTTTAAGTTTTGTGTATTCTATATAATGTATCTTTATAGTAGTATATACTATTTATTATACAGCCTAAGAATGGATATAAATTATTCTGGAAATATTAGTAGGACACAAGGAAACCTAGGGTTGGTGTAGATATGGGCCATAACATCATTGGCGCAGATCATGTGGGAACACGTCCCCAACATTACATTTTTTTGCGGGGGGTGGGGTGGTCTCTGTCACTTTTCGTCCGCAATGTAATTTTATAATTCAAAATGCTGGAAATTGTTGAAATGTGACTCAGGTTTTAACGAAAAACATTGTACAGCCAGAGTACATCTTATTCTATAGCAAGATGCTAGTTTATCTACCCACAAAGATCTAAGTGAAGTAAATACTTCAAATATCACACAGCGATTTATTAGATCAATGATGATGAATTTTGCTATATAAAAGTGACGTTTCCGGCAATCTAGAGGTACTATTTACCTAAACTTTCTTGCCTCATCCCCAACTATGGTGGGGCTGAGATGGGTGTGGACTCACAACTTTGAAGCAAGAAAGTCACAGACAATGTTTTTAAGGTTTATTTTCTATGGCACATCCAGGGAACAGTTAAATTACAATTAAGTAATTTAACTGTTCCCTAGTACATCAGACATACTAATTAAATCACTATGTATTCGAAAATTGCTGATAAAATACTATGAGAAATTAGTTGACGCTTTATTTTGACAATATAAATAATTGTGATTGATAAATTGTACTAAATAAAAGTATCATTTCCGGCCATCTAGCGGTATTATTTTCTAAATTTTGTTCACCTCAGCCCCACTCAGCCACTAACATGGTGGGGCTAAGTTGCATGTGGACCCAAGGCTTTAAAGTAGGTAAAGTAAAGTAAATACATCAAAGACAATGTTATACAGTATATACCGCGTATATATAATTTATATATACTATAAAAAGTAATCAAACCAAGACCTACTGCTTTTAAACACTATAACTTTAATTGAAGCCGCCAATACTCGATTATTAAAGATACGACACCTTCCCCTCTTCATAACAATATTGTAATACACTGAGTATGTAATTCAAAACACATCTCAGAGATGTGTTTTGAATTACATACTCGGGTGTATTACAATATTGTTATGAAGAGGAAAGTGGTAACTTGCATTATGTGCTTTAGCTTCTCTAATTAATAAGACTTACAAAGTTGCTCAAGTTCACAAAAAGTAAAATCAATATTTCTTGAGGCTCCTTTGTTTATAATCATCTTATCCTTATCACTGCCATGTGAAAAACAAATAATAATACAGTAGCACAATATTGATTGAATAACTGATGCGAAGAACAGATACATAAGTTGTGAGTTAACGCTAAAAATCTTTTTATGCGATACAGAAAGTGTATACGTTTATTGTATTTTTTAAGTAGTTCATTTGTATTTTCATCCCAATTTAGTTTATTGCTTGTTACCAGTCTTAAGTACGTATGTTTCTCAACTACTTCAACTATTTCGACGTTGATGATTAACTTATCATGCACAACTTTCTTACGGTAATCTACAAAAATATATACAGGCAAGAGCGCTCTTAAATCTTTTTATTTGGCCCTCACATCCACACCCCACTCAAAATTGTTAGTACAATTTGGAGGCACATCTTTAGTATATGGTCTATATTTGGACAAAGTTTGGAAAAGATCCAAGCATTGAAAGTGACTAAAGTGCGGCTCAGGAAAACACCTGTGCAAAAAGATAGTTAAAAAAGTATGGAAAAAATTACAAAAACAATGGTTTTCCTTCTACTGTTAGGAAAAGCCAATAAATATAAATTAAATAAAAATAAACCTCAGTTCTGAAATTCTATGATCTATCCCCCACATGTCTGTTTGCCTACATACCTTCCAATCTTTGTCATCAGTAAAAAGTTGACTCTTAGCAATGTCAATACGATTCCATACAAGTGTCAATTTCAACTGGTCTTGCTTGCTTCCTTTATTAGCTACAGGTCGGAATATAAATTAATCATTGAAATAATAAATTAAGGATTTAAACAGGAATAATCCAAATGCATATTCATTTTTACATACATCCATAAAATGAATCATTTATTTTCAAACTTTATTTCACATTATTAATAATTACTTTCCTAGGGGATAAGATATTAAAATACTTTATTACCACATATACATAATTGTCCTTGTTAAATAAAAAGTATTATGGAAAAGTAAAGTACATTATTTAATAATACTGTAATGTAATATATACACTGAAATAAAAATACTGGCCCAAAATGATTTTGGTATGACTTTAATTGCTGTTTAATGCAAGTGCATAAAGGCTTAGGATGTGAAAATTGTGAATGCAGAATAAAAACTCTATACTATGAAAATCCCACGGTCGTTTTTATTAATATAAATAATAGTGTCTATCAAAATCAAGGAAATAAGTTATTATACCTCGCAGTAAAGCATGTAAAAAAGCTTCATCAATATTTTTGACACCAGTTGATGAGTCCATGTCGTACACATTAAAGAGGTTTGTTTTCTGAACACATTTTTCTATGCGATTTAAATGGATCTCTATGTCCTTCTCATCAAGTTCTTTCTCATCAATGTTCTTGATTAGCTGTGATAATTCTTGCCTCAATTTTTTACCGATGACCTTCTTTTTTCTGTCAGACAATGATATGCCATGTTTAATTAATTTTGTCGTAATTGATAATCTATCAAATGATTACCTTATGGCATTAGCAATAATGGGATTACTTTGATGGAAAAGAGACAAAAATCAGCAATATCACTTACTCCCTATAATTACTTCCCCCATCTTTTTCTTTAATACTACACCTTTGTAACAGACTGGAGGTTTACAACTACTACACTAGTAGTGAAGGAATCATCGACGGTTTTAAGAGGAATAGCCAGCCATCCCTCCCTCTATTTTTTCAAAAAATTAAAAAGGAGAGAAGCATTCAAATTTAATTATGATAGTACCATGTTCAGCCATACAGAAAACTGATGCTTTAGAAAACAAGAATCTGCAACTGAAAATTACACAACACCATGGCCTGAAGGTTGAGTTTAAGTTTTTCCATATACTCTCATTTATAATAAAAGCAAGTAGAAAAAAATATAACTAGAAAACTACTCACTCTTTACCGCCACTGTTATCTTTAACTTCAACTTCTGTCGCTTTTTGTGCAGCCAATGAAAGGATATTTGCAGCACGTCCAGAGCCGTTAACAATTACAGCTGGAGTACCGTGCGTGACCGCTTCGTGCACTGTTAAGATGGTATTTGGACCGCCCTCGACTGCTACACAAACGGTTGGTACACATACATCCTCTATGGAAAATAAATTCAATCAAAGTATTGCTAGAAAGTAACATGCTATCTATAACAAAGTGATAATAAATAAAAATATTGTGGCAAATAGCAAAAGATAATATTTTTTGCACTATATTATGGTGCATTTTTTTTTTATTCCTAATTAGTTGACATTTATTTTTAAACATATACAAAATGCATAAATTATTTTACTGAACTTACCATGGTTACCCCCACCAATTCTTTGATATGAAATAGCTTTCTCAATCTTAGCCCTAAGTTCGATTTCAACACCAAAGATGCCGGAAGTACCGTTATCGACGAGTAAGAAGTGGGTGTGATTTGGATCTAGCTTTACATTACCACTGACATCCATGCGATAATATGCTTGGGCATGAGGCTAGATATAAGATACACATTCTATTATTTTTTTTTCTAATGATTTCCAAAATGAAGAAATGATAGGTAATAGTATTGTAGTACTACATTATAAAATTAATTTATGTATAATTTTATTGGATTCTCTAGGCCAGACTCGATTTCTTAAATGCTACCCACATGGACAATCTAAAAGATAATTGTGTAAAACAATTAAAATACGTCGACGATCTTGCCTTAATCGGGTATCACAAAATTGTATAAAATCAGTCTGAACTTCAATTATGTGCAACTGCGCACATGATTGGGCTTTAGGTGGTAATATGAAACTTAATTGTAGGGAAATTGTTGTACTATGGACATTATGTTTTGCAAAACTAACTTTCCTTCATCTATTCTTCTGAATGATTATGTTTGAAAATAATTGACACTTATTCTTCAAGCTATTCTTTAATGGGATTCGCATAATAGTATTGTCAAATGGCTAAACAGTAAATTGTATATTTTAGGAGCCCTTAAATACCATGGTGTTCCTCTTGCAGACCTAAGCAAGTACATGAGTACTGTTCGCCCGGTATAAGAATATGCCGTTCCTGTTTGGAATGACGGACTGACACTGTTATTGCATTTCCGCATTGAACAGGTCCAGAAGAGTGTCTGTAACATTATTTTAGGTAATAAAATAGGTATCCTATTTGAATTTCACTTGGATAAACTTTGTAACAGGCGTTATCCTTCTGCGGGTATTTGTTTTGCTAAACCCTCATTCACCCGTATTCTAAAGTTCACGCCTTGCTCCCCCTCCTCCTCCCCCCGCCTTAGGTGAATTCTCGTAACACCACGTTAAAAACTAAATTTACCATCGCTAGTTGCAGTACCAATATATATCAGTGGATTTGTAATTTCGATTGACTAGGGGGTTTGGTACTAGTTTGGTTGACGGCCCAATGATTCCTTGTTTTTTAACTTTCTTGATGTCTTTATTGTCCTTTTGTACAATATTCATTCTTTCAACAACAACAACAACAACAACAACAATAATAATAATAATAATAATAATAATAATAATAATGTAATTTCCTACATAAATTTTTAATAAAATTGTTATATAAATTATTTGCACTTGTCGGACTATTAATTTTGAATAACATTTTTCAGTAATTTTAATGTAATTATCAAAATAATGAAAATAATGTTATATATACTTTTATCGTGAAGTGATTTCTTTTTTTGGTTTTTGTTATTTCCCTTTATTATTGTTGGTTAACCTTTTTGATGTTAACGTAATTCGCAATTCAGTCTTTTGTCTGCCATGTTTTATTTTTATTGTATGAATTTTGATCGAATAAATACTATTGTATATATATACATATATATATATATATATTGTTAATATTGAATATAAACCAATTTTTGTGTCCTGGAAGAAATATAAAATAAAAGTTAATTATTTTATACATAAATTAGTGCCATATGTAATATCCGTAGAAAACTGTTTGTCAACTTTAAAATTCGATCTAAAATACGAGTACAATGTGAAAACATAGTAGAATTTTTCAGTGATATTCATTTTATCAATAGAATAAAAAAATTTCAATATAGTTGTTTTATTTTTATTAATAATACAACAGTTTAAAGATAGAGCTAAGGCTTTATGAAGAAGGTTTAAAGTAGGCCATATATCCCAAATAATCGGTATAGCACTACTGGCGTTCAGTACATTTTGAGCGCGGCTGCATTAGGGCCGTGGGCGGCCGCTTCGACCTGAATCTGTCTCTTATACACATCTTCCCTGGTCAGAATGGCTGAGAGGAAGGTTTTGGGATGATGATTTTTGGGATCCCTTAAATAGGTAAATATCTGAACAGATTGTTATTTCATTATATTTTCTGTTTTTTGCATCGGCTGGTTTTGGTATTGGCCAAAAAGGGTAGGTAGCTATAATGTTAAAGAAATCGCCTTGTATCATCATGTTGGAACAAAGTAGCATGCTTTTTTAATTGTGTCAAAAAAAGATGGATTTGTTACTTATTTGCCCTTATTTTTCTATTGTACAGTTTAGTAACTACCAATAAAACCACCTCATATTATGTATACCATTTTTGTTCATAATATATAAATACAAGATACATTATTACAGTATCAAAAAGACTTCCTAATAACATGTAGTAATGATCTGTTTAAGCTTGTTTTTAAATTATCTTAGTAGAAATCATATGGTGTAATATATGCACCACTAAATGAAAGTATCTACTTGGCTGTCTAAATCGTTCTCCAAACTCTAAAGTTGCTTTCTTCGATAAGTTTGAGCTTTGCATTTGCCTGACCTTGCCATATCTACAACGTTATCATTCTAGCCGGAGACATGAATTTTGACTACACCTTCAATGGTACCATTTGAAGTCCTACCCAAATTAATTTTAATTTCATCATGAACTCTATAAATGCTAGAACAATTAATTGACTTTTTTTTAACTAGGCAGAGTTCTGATAGGGTGTTACTATTATTGGAATGTCTTCCTGGTATATCTGATGGTGATCAAATTGGAATTGGTTTGCACCTCAATTTATGTAAGCCAATCACAAAGACACCAGCAGGTTATTTTTTATGAAAATAACAAGATTAAAATATCGCTGATTTTAATAACCTCTTTTCTTCTAGTAAATGGTTATCTCCATCAAACGCGAATGAGATTAATTCTGCATGGAATAATTATAAATCAAAAATTTGTTAAAATTATTGATTGATAAGTAAAGCAAACGTCCGCTCAGAAAGCCATTGATCACTAATGACATTTTAATGGTTATTAAAAAGAAAAACAGAAAACAGATTGTTCAAAGTATATAAAATATAATTCGTGCAAATGGGACTTGTAGAAACTACCTCAAGAAGGCCTTTACGAAAATCTTACTCAAGCTACGTTTATAAAACGACCATATGATTTGTAAAGACCATGGTAAAGCATTTTAGTCATTCGTTGTATTTATAGAGCTATGTTATATAAATTATTTGCACTTGTCGGACTATCTCATCATGTATTCCCTAATATGCTATTGACGCTTTCTCTATCGGGTTGTCAGAACTTATGAAGATGAAGTTTTGTTTCTTTTAACAACATGATCTTAATAATGTCTATTCTTGGTGTACAAGATGGTATGCAATAACAAATGGTATGAAACTTAACGTAAATTAATACATGGTCATGAACGTAACTAAAACCTTGAAAAACTTATTCTTATTAGTCAAAAAATGTAAATTAAACTCTTTTCAAATAATAATTGTAATAGTTTACCACTTTGGAAAATTAGTTCCTGCAGATATTTCAATATCAATTAGTTTGTGATTGTACTAATGGTCACATCTGCTTTTCTCACTGTACTGTACTAATATACTTCTTAATTGTTTTTGTTTGAAATAATTTTTTGGTTAACAAATAATTACTGCCTTTCTTTATTCGCTGTGCTATTTTTTGTTTAGGTTTTCCCCTCTGTTAATTTCACACTTTATTTTATCATTTATAAACTGGTTGATTATTTATAAATCGAGAAAAATTTAAAAAGAACAATAAAGAAAAATACAGACTTAATATTATTGACTATTTTATAATTTACTTGTTTCTATTTTTTTTTAAATGCGCAATTTTGTGTGAGTGTAGATGCACTAGTAGAGAGCAATATGTACAGTAGTAAAGAGATTTGTTTCCAATTTAGATTTATACATCTAAAATACAGATACAAATACCAACAATATGCATTATGTGGTAACGTTACATAGACACCATCAATAAATAATAATTTTACTGCACAAATTCAGAGGAAGAAAACATAAATTCAAGCAGTGCAATAACTTATTATCATAATAATAATAATAATAATAATAATAATAATAATAATAATAATTTGTTGCTGTTGTTGTTATTAATACTAACTTTTAAGAGCTGTACTATCACTATACACGCGTATATTGATTGGCTACCATTGATTTACCATAGACAGATAGGTATAAAGGCGAGACTTTTCTAATAATACTGTGCCTTGTTTAGTGAACTTCTTTTTGTAAAAGTCGTCAGAGGGAGGGAAACAGCAAAATGATTTTGCCAAAAGCATCTAGGTGAAGGACAAAATAAAGATACAGTCTATTGATGAATGTAAACAGTGTAGTAATGAGATTGATAAATGAAATTTATCTAATTTGTGAATATTTCAGGGGAGTGAAGGCAATAATAAAAATAAATAACATTTTTATGATTTTCAAAAATTTCTATTTTTTGATGGGGAAGGTGCGTTAACTATTCGAAATCACTAAACAGGGTATAGAAAGTCTCGCTTAAAGTGTGCGATCCCTAGGGAATACTAGCTCCTAGACCTACTGCTATGCAAACGACGTCGTTTGTACTGAAGGCCTACAGCATGTAGCAGTCAGGAGGAATGTGCAAACCACGAAAGTAAAGTGGCTGAGAACTGGTTGAGCGTCGTAATCAGTCAGGATTTTTTTGACTTGCAGTTGTGGTCTTGACTACATCTTTTCAGCACTTGAAGAAAAACGCAATTTCTTATTGAAAAGGTGATTGGGTCTCCAATGTTAATTATTGTTAAAATATTTGTGTAGATATTCAACATGGGTATTTATTAAATTAATAATAATAATAATAATAATAATAATAATAATAATAATAATAATAATAATAATAATAATAATAATAACAATTCATTTGTAAGTACTCATTATATTCTACTGTAATTGTACACTGATAATCTATTACGCATATTTTTGGAGTCACGTTTATACATTTATTACATGGATTTTATTATTGACAGATACAATGTTTAAACCAATTTTTGTGTCCTGGAAGAAATATAAAATAAAAGTTAATTATTTTATACATAAATTAGTGCCATATGTAATATCCGTAGAAAACTGTTTGTCAACTTTAAAATTCGATCTAAAATACGAGTACAATGTGAAAACATAGTAGAATTTTTCAGTGATATTCATTTTATCAATAGAATAAAAAAATTTCAATATAGTTGTTTTATTTTTATTAATAATACAACAGTTTAAAGATAGAGCTAAGGCTTTATGAAGAAGGTTTAAAGTAGGCCATATATCCCAAATAATCGGTATAGCACTACTGGCGTTCAGTACATTTTGAGCGCGGCTGCATTAGGGCCGTGGGCGGCCGCTTCGACCTGAATACGTCATGAGAAAATGGGTCCGATCGTTTTTTTTTAAAAAATTGGGCCCGAACGTCTATCCTCCATTTTAAAAAACGGGCCCGAAAGTCTACACTCGTGGACCCGATCGTCCACACTAGTTGGGCCCGAACGTCTGAAAATGGGCCCGATTGTCTCGTGGGCCCGATCGCCTGTCGCCCCATGTATTATAGTACTGCAGTACTGTCTGGCCTTGGTAGCAGTGGTAGAGCTGTAGGACAGTGGTGGCGCCAGAGGGGGCTATAGTCGGGGAACAAACAAATAAAAAAAAATAATGTAATATTCGTTTAGCCACCATATTGTTTGTGTTACATTTGCATCACAACAACAGCAACAATAATAATAATAATAATAATAATAATAATAATAATAATAATAATTCAATGAGACTAATTAAAAATAATTTGCATTCTGTTATGACAAATGCTCATTTGGATAGCCTCATGATGGTTGGAATATATTGTGATCAACCTCGACCATGACAGATTTTATGCAAAATTTCCAAAATATAGAATTTCACTTTCAAGAATGAGGATTTGAAAATAAATTAGATGGTTACATTGCATACTCTTTGTTTCTTGTTTTATTCAAAATGTTTTGGTTTTGGAAGCTGATTTCAACATTAGAAAGCATAGTCTACATGAAGTCATATAGTAACTCGATGCCTACCAAATAAGTTATAAAAATTCGCCATAATTCATCAAATATTCGTGGCTTCCCTGGACCCCCAACGGGGGCCCTATGCGGCCCCCGTTCCCCCAGCCAAGTGAGAATCGATTCGCTCTACTATCCCCCCTCCCCGTCGAGGGCTTTAGCCCCTCCGTCGGGCAGGTGCTGGCACCATCACTGCTGTGCGATCAGCTGTGACTATGGTAGCCTACTAAATGTTGTTCCCAATACTGTAAAAACCTACATTCAAAGATCAAGACTAGGCTATTACTAAGCGTATTGCATTATATTTGGTTGCCATGTATCGCATTGCTACTGACGAGGGTGCAAGATGCCTTGCGACTGTCAAACAAAAGCGCGACACGTCATCTTATCACTAGCCAATCAGAGGGCTTTATATGTTTTCCTATTCTTGGCTCTTCACGAAAAAAAAAATTCGCTCGCAGGAGATGTAGTCGAATAAGACCACAATTGCGATTACATTTAGCTACTGTCTCATGAACTTTCATATCCCATGACAGATTTTTTTTTATAGTACAGCCCAACAAGTTGTGAGAATCAACACATTTTAAAATTAGAATTATTAATTTATTGAACTTATTAGTTCATGATAGAGAGTACATCTTTAATGTAGATAATAGTTTGAGAAAACGTACTGTATGTCCCTATCATAATATAAGTTTTTTAAATATATCTGCTTTAATTATCACTAGTGAAAGTGCTTCTTCATAAAAAAGCAATGTGGCTTATAAATTGCCTATTTGATTTGAGTTTGAATCTGCATTTTATCCTACCTGTGCTGAGTGACGCTTTGATAAGACCTTTCCTAAACGCTTTTTGCAGCCTGGGGTTCATGCGGAAGTTTTTGGCACCACCAGTCACGGAGATGAGAAGTTTCGGTACTCCCAGCTTCCAATGGTCCCTTAGAAGTTCGAGAACTTTGTTAGGATCCGTATCATGTTCCAATCGTACATACTGCGGTAGATGTTAAAACAATTACTATCGGATATGAATATTAATACTTCTACTCTATATCATTATCATATGAACTGTTTTCATAATTATTATCATAATTATTTTTTTTAAAAACAGCTTTTGTAACAAAAAAGACCACATGATTAAACAACAACAGCAAAAACGTTAAAGGATTATAGAATGTTGGTAGATGAGCTACTTTTACTTACAGTTGGTATACGAGCCTTGTAATAGGTTCATTGGCTATCCCTTGTTAAGGCATCTAGGCGTATTCAAATAGGAGAATCAGCGAAGGAGGGGATATGATAACAATTAAGAGAAACTAACTAGAGAAATTATTCATTCATTCATTCATTCATGAACATATTTATACAGGATAACATATCAGAGGGTTTAACAACCTCTTTTACACATGGTTCTGTGATACACAATTACAGTATATAAAAACCAAAAAGTTGCATATTAAAAAATAATTGAGAAGAGAATTTATTACAAATATGATACAAAGCATTTTATCATCTCTCTCTTCCTCTATTTTAAAGTGGTTTTGCTGCTACACACTAATGATCATCCTAAATACCTACACCTCATTATAGGACACCATTGTTTTCATCTTTCAAAAGAGTTTTATCACCTCTTTGCATTCATAAGACACGCTCCAAAGCCATCTTGTCACTGATCTAAAAAACACTACATTTTTTGCCCTCTACTATCAACTTCACACACACATATTTAAATGACCACATATAAACTTCGTATAGCATTAAGTTATTTATTGTTATTGAACGAGTCTGATGATCACTAATTATTACAATATGGTTTTTTTAGGCATAGCTTTAAAATCTCTATAATTGTTGATATTTCTTTTTTGTACTTTCTGTATTTTTGGGGTTTTTTTTCTAAAAATGTGTGTTAAGCTTTGTTTCCATACAGTCGCTACACCCTATCGGCGATAGCTTTACTTGGTGATTTTTGTGATCAGTTATTGGTCATGTACCGTAATGAATAAAATATATGAAATTTGCTTTTCTGGTACAATGAATAAGAACATTTAATGCTAATAATACTAAAATATAAGATACAAAGCACATATTGCACACAATAACACACACTGAAAATATGAAAAGGTTAATAGTTTTAAAAAAAACAAACTTTTAACTATTTTTTTCTTGAAAAGTGAAACTTTTAAGTTACGTTGTTTTGCCAAGGAACGGCCGCCGGATCGTAACAAAAATTTCTAATTGTTCTTACTAGACCTTAACAAACTATTATAGAAAGTTTCATTTAGACCAATTGATACGTTTTTAGTGACATTTAGGTCTGGGACGTCAGAAGTTTAAATGACCCTCACATTTACATCCTAAATTGGATCATCACCAACACAAAATACTTTCTTCCTTGTAACTTGGTTAAACTTTTCCAAAAGTTTCATTGAGATCATTTGATCCGTTTTTGAATTGTTTGGGACGTTTTCATTTGAATGGTCCTCATATGCACACCCTACACCGAATCGTCATAACAATTTAATCGTTTCTTTACTGACCTTGACAAACTATTATAAAAAGTTTCATTTTTCATCAAGTTTCATCAAGTATTTAGAGATATTTATGTCTGAGACGTCAGAAATTAATGATCCTCATGTTTACATCCTAAATTGGATCGTCACCAGCACATATTAATTTCTTCCTTCTTACTTGGTTAAACTTTCCCGAAAGTTTAATTTTTTCCTTAAATCCTTTAATACACACCACACTCTTGATTGACACTAAATATTAGGAGGCACATTCTTGATATATGGTCTATGCTTCGATATAGTACGGAAAGATCCAAGCATGGAAACTGACCAAAGTGCCTGGCAGTGGCGGAAAAAAACACCTAGTACAAAAAAAAGGAAAACGATAGGCAAGAAAAAAAAATAAATAAAAACAACAACATTGACTTTTCCAGCCCAATACCATATGTTTAGACACCAAATTTACCATTTTCCATCGCGGAGTAGCGGAATTACATACGAAAGGGTGCCTTCCAGTGGCGTAACCAGGTTGTGAGGGGCCCTGGTTTAAGAGTACAGTCGGGGCCATTGACGCATGCAAATTGATTAACCACGTGAACAAGATGTATATCATCGATGTGTTAGTTTTGGAGCATGGGACATTCCGAATTTTATAATATTTTGACAATAAATCTTTTGGAATTTTTATTTTTAACTTTTAGATGTTCTCATAAGGCACATTTGAAAAGCCGTCTATTGACTGGACTGACCATAATATGCAAATATTAAATGCAAATCAGATTATTATGTTTATCAGTTGAAAACAGATATAAGCACGATCCCAAACAAAAATTGAAACAATATTCATCCAAATCTTAATTGTGAACATCTTAGCGATTGTTTTAGCAATATAGGAACAGAAATTTAAAACTCAATTAAGAAGGCAAAACAGAATGGAAAACCCCAAATTGTATTCACACACTAAATGTTACGATACTTGTAGGCCTATCTGGCGATATTGAAGATGTTTATCTGAAAATTCTTCATAATTTCGATACTATAAATCTAGATGTGTATAAGAGACAGATTATAGTCCAGTCTCAGTAGTATACCACATAGCCAACTTTGTTGAAAAGCAAGTCCAAGATAATATTATTACATTATAAAAGTATCAATATGCTTTTAGGAAAGACCACTCAACTGTTATATGCCTTCACCGTTGAATAGATCGTCTTCTTATGGATTCTGGGAAGGATGCAGGATTTGGCAGTAGGGTTGGGGCTGAGGCGTTAACATTTTGAGAATATGGAGCTCATGTGCTCGGAAATTGCACTCTCATACCTTAAAAATCTTACCGGTAATTCATATCACCAATAGAAAAAAAATATTTTTCTTAACACAATTTAGTCCCCCCCCCCGCCCTCCCCTTT
>NW_022702824.1:658261-659953 GCF_011630105.1 Anneissia japonica | reverse complement strand
CCTGCATATTCGCCCCAGGGATTCTACACACGAGTTCGTACTCTGTCGAGCATATTTGTTTATTATTCAATGATTTCTTGGCCCATTGGCTGGAAGGAAGCAAATAGCCAAATGTTACCCCAAATGATCGGAACTGGCATACTACAGGGTAGTGTCTTGGGTCCAATTATATTTTTGTTATTATTCATAAACAATATTTCAACATTTATTTTTCCTGGTACTTGAAGTATTTTTGCGGATAATGTTGCTATTTATGTTTAAGGAACACAAAGTTTATAGATTAAATACAAAATTACAAAATATTTTAAAAAATATTGGTAAATTATGTCTGAAGTTGAAAATACAATTAAAACAAAGACATGCTAATTAGAAACCATATACTTTCATCTGATGTCCTAAATATTCATGTCGACGGAAAACGTATCGAACAATTAAAACATAAAATATTTGGGTTTAGAGATAGACTACGAAAACATGGTGCTATCAGACGACACATACGTCTGTAAGCTCCAAGATTCATACCTAAAAAGAAATTGGCCAAAAAAATGCACCAGTCTCTGCTTATTACATAGGCACAATCGAATCATGTATAGATTATGCAGTTTCGGTTTTGGGAAACACATCCGAGAAAAATACAGGCCTATTGTAAAACGACTGTCAACAAGAATTATATCAACAATGATTACAAAAACTGTCGTGGCGAAAACAAAATTCAACAACTAAATTCATGTTTAATGTAAAAATATGACACCCCGTCCCCTCGTTAATATACGAAATTGAATTTTCGTTCGACATCAATATTCCAAACTCAAACACTTAAGCGTTGTTTCACTAATTGCAGTGCCATATCTCTTTTACTGTATATTTCCATCTAGTGTTTGAGTGACACTTTTTACAACAGGCATAAGGGCCTGGCATGTATAAGTGATTGTTTTTGACAATTTGAAAATTATGCACGCCATCGTGTCGGGATTCAATATTTCGACATTAATTATTAAATTATAATGTGCAGTATTACATAAAGATAAATACTATCAATCAAAATTGTTATTTATGCATTGATTTATTAGATTTTTTAATAAGGGGGCGCTTATAGATCAGGGACCCCTGGAGGTTGGGGCCCAAGTTCGATGAACCTGCTGACCCTGCCGTAGTTACACCACTGGTGCCTTCCCGATTGTGTCAGAGACAGCTAATACTGCGTAGTGCTTGGTGTAGCGACAGTGTAGCGATTTTAAGGAAACTAGGCTTCATTGAAAAATATGTTTTCTGGTATCGGGTGTACCTTTATGATGTTTTTTTATAGATTCCTTTTGGTGTTACACAAATAAAATTTGAATTCAGTTTTTTGTAATACTCCCTATGTTTTATTAATATATCGATAATGCATTTGTAACTATATTTAATATAAACTGTTGTAAATAGAATAATGAATTAAAGAAAAAATAATAATAAGTATAATTTGTAAAACATACCTTTTTTCCTTTGGAAGTTGCAAAACTGCCAATAGCTCCTACAAATTTAACTTCTCCATAAGCAGTAGTCTGATTAGTTTTCGTGTCTGACTCTGTCTTCCATTCCGTGGTACTGATCGCATCAAATATACAACTTCTATCGTGGGATGATTTCTTATTCCCACATTTACACGATGGATCATTTGGGCTAGATAACATTTTCGTAAAAATATTTCAT
>NW_022702824.1:645299-658252 GCF_011630105.1 Anneissia japonica | reverse complement strand
AAAAAGAAGTGGGAAATGATACAAGGCTCTATCTTAGCAACCTGGAAAAGGAGGAAAATATTGAAAATTTACTGGTAAATATAAACAGAGAAACGTAAATTGAAAAATGTAATTCATTTAATTTTTCTTTAATTTTCCCTCTTATTATTGTAATGAACATAAAGTGATATGTGTATAGTGACCATTATGAATACATGCAATGTGTATACAGATGTATATGGTTAAAAATGTAAACTAAAATAAAATTAAACAAAAAGTAAAATAGGAATAATGAAAATTCGTATGAAAAAAGGAAAGCAGAAATGAAAAATTGTAGAAAATATAAACAGAAGGTTTATAGCAAAGATACTGCAAATAAATTGATAGAATCTGAAAAATAATGGGATGAAAAAACATAATTAAAAAAAAAATATGTATTGTCTTCTGAATTGAATATAATAACCCAAGAACAAAACTAAAAATATATCGAGAATTTATGTAAAAAGTGGAAACATGGAAAGATGAAGGAAGTTGAAAGATTTAAAAAATGTAACTAAGGTTATGAAAATGAATAGGAAGAAAACAAAATAAATAAATTAAAAAAATAATGCCTTTACGTAATGACTTAAAATGAATTGAAATGTAGCAATTTACCTAATAGTAAAATATGTTTTTTATTCTATTCTCTAATTTTTTCTTTTACCTTTTAATCATTCATTGTTATGAATTATGAAAATTCTAATTGTGTATATTTTTAAAATCAATGACTCTTGATGCATTCGAAATACTGATGACGCCTAAGAACACATTGCAGAAAAGTAATTTTAAGTGTGCATCCGGGTTTACAAAAGAAATAGAGGAAAGAAAACAGGAAATCTCTTTTTAACATACTTTCTCTTTTGACCTGAACATCACACCTATTTTCTCGTCGTTCAATATATACCCATATTTGGTCGCATCAAGTAATACTTCGGCAAGAAGCGGAAATATTATGTCTGATAAGGAGCAGCAAAAGAAGGATGCGATGATTTTATTATTACCACGCCTGCTCCTCTACAGTACTTTTGTGCTCAGAGTGCCCTTTAGTGATACTTTTCTACGACTGTTACGCCTACTTTTATTTAAAAGTCTATGTTGGTTGTTGGTAGTATAATAGGCCTATTTATTAAATATAGTACATTAAATGAATGTTACTTAACTTGTTTAACTATGGAGGAATATGTTTAGTACTTATTCATCCATAGTTTAACTATGTTAACATTATATAAACTTACCGTTGTACAAAGTACATGTATTTTTTTTAAATGCTTACATTACTGACGTGTGTTAATTACACTGAATGCAATTTCGTATTGTTTAAACATTCTCTTTACCTTGTGACAACGACAAATATGGTGTAAACAAAATATTGATATGTATTCTTTACTTAAATTTACAGAATGTTGTGTTTTCAGTAGCTCAATAATGTTGTGTAGCACAATAAAAAGTAGAATTTGAAATTACCAAAAACATTATAATGAGTTGATTCATGGCTCAGATATTATCTTTGGCTTGTGAGCTGAACTCAAAAAATATTTTAGCCTTTTAAACAAATTAATTACTATCTAACAGTTTTTCTCAGTCGCCACTGGGACAGGAAGCTCTGGTTGTTTTTATTTTAGCTGTTGCTTATCAAATTTGTAACTCATTGGGAAAGGAAGCTCTGGTTGTTTTTATTTTAGCTGTTGCTTATCAAATTTGTAACTCATTAATTAACAGTAAAGTTCCCAAACAACTGATGGTAAAATTAAGTGACTTGACTAAGTTTATGAAAGGATAGTATAGTACGGTAATGATTGTTATTCTAATATAGGTTATAAGCAACAATCATGGAATGAGGTTTTGTTCATTTTTTTCAAATCTTAGCCACTTATATGGGCTGTAGGCTGTTCACAACAAATATGCCGACAGACACATAAATAGCTAAATAAAAAGAAAACCAGGCGAAAACATAACCTCCTGCCAACTTCGTTGGTGGAGTTAATAAATGTTATAATAATGTCTGGTAGAATTAATTAAATTGCTTTTCAATTTGACTTAATTTAAACTCATTCTGTATCGTTGAGTTCTATCATTAAATCTTAGTTTGCTGTATTATTGTATGCAAACATGATTTCATATGGAAAAGCTGACAAAAAAAAAATTGAGAAAAGCTGAAGAATTTAAGTTCTTAAACTATGGAGGTACATTAAAATGAAAATATAAACCTCCATGCTATACAGTACAATATCACCATACTGGTTTTTTCACAATGCAATTTTACATTAAATACAAATTACTACCATATTATAAAAGTTTAAAGAAAATTCACCAAAAAAGATGAAGCAAAATAAATAAGATGCAGGACGAAACTGTTGCTTTCTGAGGCTGTAGCATGCATTGGTGTGTAACAGGCCCCACACAGCATGTTTTGAAACTGAAACTACTTTTACAGAATCTGTGTTCATGGTGTTTTATCTACTGTAACACTGTCCTTGGAATTAGAGATTGTACTCATTAAGACCATAAAGCAATTAATTTCTTATTAGCAACAGTTGTACAAATCTTGATTATGAGTGTATATACAGTACATAAAAAAATTGAGTCATTGCATAGGCTATATGTTTTTTTTCCATGAATCGATGAACCCCAAATAGAACGGGAGATGGGGAGTCTTCCCCCGGGAAAAGGTTGATTTCTAGATGGCGAGAAATGAGTTCTCCCGAATTCTAAACGGTTTTTAATGACTTTTTAGTTAAAATTTCTCCCTTTTGTAAACGGTCAAGTAAATTTTTCTCATTCTTATTACAGTAAATAGGCCTATTATATGTGTGCCGGTATACACAGAAAAAAAATAGTAGTTGCATAAGTATTCTTTTTTCCATAAATCGATGAACCCCAAACAAAAAATCCGCTAATGGGTCCTGAAAAGGTAGGTCTAGAATTTATTTATTTATTTTCTTGATTTAAAAAAAAATTTATTAAAAATATTCTATAAAGGGGGAGGGGGAGGGGTCAGAACCACCTGAACCCCTCAGATCCGCCAATGATTTCAAACAGCGACAGGCTACACAAAAATCATATTTTGAAAGACATGCACTGAAAACTCCCACCTCTCTCTAAAAAAAATAACAAAAAAACAAAAACCACACACAAACACACATGGACAACTTATTATTTATCCTTCTTTTAGCAACCATTTAAAGTTGCTAAATACAACCACTTCAGCGGAGGCGTGGCTTGTATGGTGATGCCATGCATAATTATACCGTCTACTTGAAAACATCACTCATTCTGATGACAAGTTGGCCTACCAGAAAATTTTATAATTGCAATATTTATTTATTAATTTTCTTTGGGTGATTTATTTTTTTTTTGTTGTTTATCCTTGATTGCATATTTTCCAAATTTGATATTAATTTAAATTTTCTTTCAATTTGCTCAAACGGTAAATTTTTAATTACATAATTCTTGTGCAATAAATTAATTTAATTTTTCTAGTTAATGATGTTTTATATTTTCCAATTTTCAATTTGTAGTATTTTTAATGTTCAATATTTCTCTATTTTGTTACCTATTTGTCTTTTAATTTTCTTGGTGTGTGCAATATTTTAAAGTTAACTTTAAATTTTATATTTAAATATTATTACATGTCATTTCTTTGTTCAGTGCCTGATAATTTTAATCAAAAGTGTTCTTAGCAATGTGTTTTGAATTTTATAGGTTTTATTGTTTGGTATTTTGGTGTACTACAATTATGCATGACGCACACTGACGCCTATACCCCATTGGGGTCGTCTGTCATTAAATATCCAGATTCAGATTCAGAAGACTTCACCATAAGAAGCCACGCCTCACTCGGCGGAAGTGGTCGTATTTAGCAACTACGTATTATTCAACACGTAGACCTGAGCATGACTAACAATAATTAAACACATTATTGTTATACTTTTTGCGCCTCAAGTGTCATTATTTATCTGTACCAGAAATAAATAACCTTACAATCTCTATGTTACAATCTTTTGTTTTCTGATTTTACTCATCTATTTATTTTTATTTATTTATACAAATGCGCCTCGAGGGCCAATATCCGCAAAAATTACATAGCACAAAAACACAAGACTTGAGAACAAAAAAATGAATAAAAGATCTCAATTGAATATATGTGCGATGAAATTAATTTTTGTTAATAGAGTACCACTTGAAACTATTTCAATCTGTTATAGTGAATGAAACAACATTGAGTTGTTGAAATGCTGTAAACTTGTATGGCTATGTGATACATAATAATTGCTTGTAACTGTTAGTTCAGTGTGTTACAAGTAGGTCTAACCTTGAACTTAAAATCATAGGTAAAGTATAATAATATAATATTTACTCATCCTTTTTGTCGGATGGTCGTGCTATGTAGTGGATACACTCTCGTTGGCATAAGTTCTTTGGTATCCATTGTGGATTTTCCTGGAGGGAATAAAAAAAAATGATGATTTAAGTTATAAACAAATCTATATCATCATTCGTTGATAGCAGTTAAAATCATGTAGGAATATACGTTCTGTAGTTTAAAGTATACTTGTCAATTATACCTTCGCCGGACTTTTTTGGTGCAAAAAGCAAGAACATTACCTCTTTAGCTTATGTCTTATTTTCATAAATTGTTTATTTTCATACATTAGCTTTGTTTACAAACCACTCAAACAATGTTTTACCATTCTGTAATCATTGCACTAGTCTAGAAGATTCATTATGAATATCTTTATAGCTCAATTGTCATTCCGGTTTCTACAATTACTTCACTACCAGACATTGTTTCATAATAATAAATGAGCATGGAATAATATCAGTTTTTTAATATAGTGGCGTCTTGTGTTCCTTTTCCTTCCTATTATAGTACTTTACTTATTTGAAATACATTTTTTTTATGAGATAGGTTTATACAAAACCGAAATGAAATATTCATACGGGGTTTATCAATATGTAATGTAGAAAATATTCAAGAATTACAATTGGATCAAATTAATAAGGTACAAGAGTAAAGATTTCAGTACAATCATAATGATCTACTAAGCTGGGAAATACCCCAAAAGAAAAGGATACTGCTAAAAAAAATTTTAAAAATAAAAATAAAAAATAACGAAAGTTAACTCTTCATCAGAATTGATAATTTGATTTGAATTTCCAGTGAGGTCATTTAAGATTTGTGAATAATGGCTTAATATATTATAACTTCCAAAGGAACACATATCACAACAACTTTAAATATATTTTAATTTCAAAATTCTTAAGTTAAACGAACCCCTATTGTTATTAAAACATGTTTATGTAAAACGCATCAGGCTATACACTCCTCTATATGCTCATCTCATCATCACACATTTCCTGAAGCAGCAAGAGATATGCCTTTTTATACCACGTTTTACGAAAATGCTTAAGACACACATTTCTAAATCATAGCGTGTCTGTTGAAATAGATAAATAAAACTTCCCTTGCTTGTAGTGGTTTTCATCACAAATTAATTAATATTTCGTTGTATTCTTCTTATTTGTTAAGGTTAGTTTAGGCTATAGTTAATAGTCCTGTGTATAAATTGCATCTGGTCTAGACTAAACCGACTACGGCTACCTAGGGGAGGGAGTTTAAAGAATAAGTTTAATTTAAGGAATAGATTAGGTTATATTTGTTTTATTTATTTTGTTTTACCACATTTAATCGCCGACAATTCGACCAGATGTAGTTTCACGTCTTATCAAGGACTACTCATTAAAGTTTAATTTACTTATTTGAACCAATTTAATTTCAGTGCATTTTGTAGACCTACTTATCACTCGATTTTAATCTCTTCACTACACAGAGGAAGCATTTTGACCGTATAACTACTAAGCAGCCAATAAGATGCAAAATAAAATAAGAAGTATTGTTTGAGAAATCAAATTTTCCTTTAAATGTATTTTAACGGAATTTTGGATTTTCCTCGGGGTCGTTATCTTCATGGGGAATAAACTAAACCCAGATAGGAAGTGGATCTGCCCAAACCTAGTTAAACCAATTGAATTGGCCCTCCGATGTCCTGTAGTTTGGGGTAAGATACGGTATGCAAATTAACTATATAAGTGGAGTACAGTAGTTAGGGAGGGAGGATTCATGATAGAGATTTCGCCTGAGACGACTGGATTGTTATACCTTCTCTATTATTATTTAGCGGCTAATCTGTAGGAATAAGTACCGGTTTGGGGCTTTATCTGTCTGCCCCTGTTTTATTGAGGTTCCAGCGCGGGAGTAATAATGAAGAGGGAGTGATCACTGTTGTACGAGAATTTATTGAATTCTGATAGTATTTTGAATTCGGTTTAGGGTTAGTATTATGGCTGGGGTGGAGGGGGCGCAAATGTCGACCAGTCTTCACCCCTCACTCACTGACCAGTGGTTAGGTGAGGGGGAAGTAGCTCACAAAATAAAGGAATTTTAACTACTTGAGGGTGATTTGGGGGGTGAAGACGGAAAGACTATGTAGGACTCCGGCCGGGTGGTGGCCCGACTGGGTGAGGGCCCTACTCGTTAAGGGCCCTACTTGATGAAGGCGAGAGTATTTCTGGGGTGTCGTCTACACAAAAACTGTACTTTATTAAAAGTGTTGAGTCTATTCAACGGGTGTCGTCAATGGGAGATGTGCACACATACGGTAGTTAGTAGTCAATGTGGTCCAGCATGGTAGCCTGACAGCACATACTGGCTGATATCGATAGACAGTGATTGATTGCACGAAAGTTTCCATCCTAGTGCTTCTGTGCGTAAGCTGTCTTTGTAGCTACCCATTGCGATGTGACTTACACAAGATATAAATTAACTAAACTTTCTTTCAGAGGACTCATATTACAATTATCTCAACAACAATTAAAACAAATGAAATAAATATAAAAATTGTGATATAAATGCGCCCCCACTCAAAATCCTTCACTGGCACCTACCACTACTTACCAAGCCTGTTGCTAGACAGGCCCAGGGACGTATCCAGGGGGGTGCCGTGGGAGCCGCGGCTCTCCCCCCCCCCCTTTGTACACAGTGTTAACATTTTAAAGCTTATTCTTGAGCCAATACAAATTCTTTCCTGGGATCACTTAAAATGAATACTTCTAAACATGTAAATATGCATCAGTACACGCTATACATAGGCCTAATAGAACACATAAGCTTAAGCGTGATTTAAAAAAATCTTAAATCCATAAATCTCAGGCCATGTCTTTTAAGATAGAAATGCGATACTGTGGTTCAATTTCGTTTTTATCCTTTTGCAAGTTTCTTTAAATGTTTGTTTAATAATACTACTACTAATAGTAATAATAATAATAATAACAATGATGATAATGACGATAATAATAATTGATAATAATATTAATAGCAATAAAAAGTTAAGAAAATTGTGCTAAATGCGAAAAAAAGTTGTGATTTGTTGATCATACTATAGTGTATATAGTTAAAGCTTAGTAAGCTATAATTATGCCTAAGTTGTCCTGGATATTAAGTAGATTCCTGATAAAAGATCATGAGAAATTTGTTGGCGTTTCATTTTTACTATAATGGTAATGTGATGATGATGAATTTTATTATATAAAAGTGTCATTTCCGGCCATCTCGAGAGGTACTATTTCCTCAAATTTTCTCAATTCAGCCCCATCCATGGTGGGGCTGAGGTGGTTGTGAAATCACGTTTCTGAAGTAGACCTATGTAAAGTACATACTCAAAGACAATGTTTTCAAGCTTTGTTTTCTATGGTGTATACACACACATTAATAAGATCTCTATGGTTGTCAAAAATCCTTGGTTCATTTTGACTAATGGTGATGTGATGATGATGAATTTTACTAAAAGTGTCATTTCTGGCCATCTAGAGGTACTATTTCCTCAAATTTTCTCACCTCAGCTCCAACCATTGTGGGGCTGGGGTGGGTGTCGACTTACAAAACGCCCTCCCCCTCCACCTTTCAAAACAGATCTGTGCCCTTCCCTGGGTATGACATTGAACTCCATCGAGTCGGCTCCTGATGTATGTCTTAGTGACTGCTGTTTGTTTTTAGGATGTGATCTGGTTTTTCATGTCCATTTTTCGTGATTATGACTATTCTGGATAAAGAATGTTTTGAGCAGAGGATTCAAGCCCCCCCCCCCCCTTCATTTTTTTAAGGGAAAAAAAATATATATTTAAATTGAAGTGCGAGAGTGTAATTTCCGGCCATCTAGAGATGCCCTAATCATAAATTTTCTTACCTCAGCCCCAACCATATTGCAATTTCACTTTATCCTCTCAAACAGTCCTAAGAACGTTCAGAGTGCGTTACTTCACAGGGGGATTCGCCCCCTTGACCCCGCCGGGGTCATACGTAATTCGCATAACGGCTCCCCCCCCACCCTTTAAAAAAAAAACCAAATTATTGTTTTAAGACTTTAACCTAATACATACTGATTAATAATAATTAATCCTAGGCCTACACTAGTTTGATGTCGTCGGGGTATAATTCTGTCTCTAAATGCAGCGTGACCACTAGGGAAAATCAAAATTCAAGATTGAGTCTACAAAAACCCAAGATTCGCAAAATGTTAGTATATATACATAAACTTCATTTAAAAGTCCTTCATTATAAAGTTTTTTCAATGAATTATATACTGTAATGTTTTGTACTGTAGGCCTTAAGCTGTATAAGTCAGTACTTCACACACATTAGGCCTAGGCCTACAATATTATATAAAAGGGCATAATCGATCTTTACAGAGTGTCTAATTGATCTCTCAATTTTATACCAGGGGCCTACAGTATTGCATAGGATTATTTAACAATAAGAAAAATTGGGAAAACTGTTTCCTTTGAAATTTACTTTTAAAAGCGAGTGTGTATGAAACCGGGTCTATGGCAACTATTATTTGATACTGCGTCTAGAAGTGTAGAGATACGGACCCTATTATTAAAAGCTGTTGAATTCTAAATTGTTACAAGATGACCAAGCATATGAATGAATCAGTATAAAATGATATTCACAGATAGGCCTATTATACAGCTAACCGCTAATGTTAGTTTTGCATGTCTATTAAACACCGTCACTCACAAATGTATGTAAAAATTGGTTGACAAGTTGACCATTAAAATCTATTGTAAATATTTATTTAAATCAGTACACCGACTCTGTTTCAAGTTGTTTGTTTTCAATATTATAGCTGTTTCTTTACGATGACAATGTTTTGAAATCGTACTGTATACTCCAAAATTTGTTTTATGGGCAAACAACAGAATGCTCTAAATTTTTACAAGTTGACCAAGCGTATTGCTGCATCATTATTGTTCAGTTACGATCACTATTCAAGTAGAGAGCAGCAGGCTAATAATTTGTTTTTCCCACAGCTATTTAGATGTCGTTGTTGGAAAAAAAAATTTTTTTAATTGTGAGTGTAAATATTCTCTAGTGAATATAATACTGTAGATAAGAATTGTAGATAAATAATGCACATAAAATCTATTGCCGATCTGATTAGTCCCATATTAATAGTAGGCCTACCGATATTTTTAATACTTCTCTTCCGCGAATTATTTTAGTGACAGTGAGTTTTTATCGATGTTTGTTTGCAATCCTTATGTGAGCTATCGTAACGTCGTGGTTTGCCGTAGTTGCGTTCAATTTAAATCTCCGAACTTCTGAAGCTGAGATATTCTATGAATGTAGGCTTGTATCGCAGGCTACAATTTAAAAACGGGTGACAACATAATGAATTAGGTGCTAAATTTTGATTGGGACTCATTCAAAAATTCGAGGGGTTCGCTAGAAAACAGGGGGGGGAGGGTTCGCCTGAACCATAAACCCCCTTCCTCCTGGCTACGGGCCTGAAACTGCATACTTTGAGAAGTAAGCCTGTCTACGTTAACTATAACTGTGTTATGTATTATCACGATCGACGGCTTGAACTTAAATGGCCTCAACTTACCGGGACTGGTTGAGTTTCTGTGCAAATTGCATCGCTCGTTGTTGTGACTAGTCTGAAACGCTTTCAGCAACGCAAGTTGCGTTAAATCCTATTTTATTAAAAGTTCATTAATTAATCCAAAAAAAATATGAAGCATAGTTTCATTCAGTGGCGTTAATAGGTTGTGAGCGGCTCAGGTACAGTCGGGGCCCTTGACGCAAATTGACTGCATGTCAACTAAGAATTGCACCACCGATGGGTTAGAGGAGCAGTGGTCTCTGATTTTTTAAATACTATTTTGACAATAAATCTTTCGATTTTTTTTTTTTTTTTTGGAATTTTTAGATGACCATAATAAGTATTTCTACTTCTTATGACCAAAAGAAAAGGCAACTTTGATATTTTTTTAATTGGTGTATCTATTCATTGGATAAACCATTGAACAATCAATGTTTTGTCAGTTTTATATAAGCCTACTTAGCTAATAAAATTAAATGGACATATGTATGACCATGATAATGTAATATACATATATATCCGATAAACATGGCAGCCAAACATCTTTTAATAAATATGTTCACTTACAAACATTTTATTTAGCGATTTTTTTGAGTAACATAGGAACAGACATTTCTAACTCAATAAAGAAGACAAAACAGAATGGAAAAACCAAATTATATTCACACACTAAATTTTACGGGACTTGTATCTGGCGATATTGAAAAGAATCTGGCATGTTTATTTTGATTTCATCAGTGGCGCATCCAGAATTTAAGGAAGGGGTGCTGATTAAGTAAAAGTACACAGCACAGCCACTATAGTTGGCGGTGACGTGAGAACATTTTCAGTATTTTCTACCTCTGAATGCCCCGAAATGAAACAAAAACCCCGAATTTAATTAAATAGGTGCACATTTAGGGGGTGGGGATCTAGAATTTTTGCAAAAAAACCCAAAAAGCAATGGGTTCGGGGGTGGGGGAGAGTGGTCGTCCCCCGGGAAAATTTTGATTCATAGATGGCGGGAAATGAGCTTTCCCGAACTTTAGAGTCTTTTAATGACTTTTAAGTTCCTCAAAATTCAAGGTTTTCTTCAATTGAAAACAATATTCATGGATCGATGAACCCCAAAGAGAAAGGGGTAGGGTTACCCCCGGGAAAATTTCGATTTCTAGATGACGGGAAATGCGCTTTCCACACTTCTGCAATGTCTTTTAGACTTTTAAGTTCTTCAAAATTAAAGGTTTTCCACTCTTGAAAACGGTCAGGTAAATTTTTCTCATTCATATTTTATGTGTGTATACATACATACAAAAAATTAAGTAGTTGCTTACGTATTCTTTTTCCATGGATCGATAAATCCCATAAAGAAAGGGGATCTGAAAATTTTGATTTCTAGATGGTGAGAAATGAGCTTTCCCGGCTCTTGAGGTGTCTTTTAATGACTTTCAAATCCTTCAAAATTCAAGGTTTCCCCCTTGAAAACAGTCAGGTAAATTTTTCTTATTCTTATTACAGTAAATTGGCCTATTATGTATGTACCATGTACCGGTATACATACGTTGCATACATATTCTTTTTTTCCATGAATCGATAAGCCCCAAAAATAAAAGGGGGTCGGGAGCCCTCCCCCTCTTGAAAACGGTCAGGTAAATTTTTCTCATTCTTATTTTATGTGTGTATACATGCATACAAAAATTAAGTAGTTGCTTACGTATTCTTTTTCCATGAATCAAAGGGCCAAAGTAGCCCCCCTCCCACCCCAGGTAGGATTAATTTTAAAAATGATTTATCATATCTCTTATATCGTGGTGTTAAATTCATTGTTGTAATTTCGTTATCTTTTTTGAGGGACAAATCCGTCTGGGATGACGGAATTTGGGATTTTCTCCGGGGCCATGGGGAACTCAGATAGGAAGTGGGCCATCCCAACCCTAGTTTAACCAATTTGATAGGCCCACCAATGTAACTGTTGTTTTGGGCAAGATATGCAAATTAAAAGTACGTAAGTGGAGTACAGTTAGGGAGAAGAGATTCATGATAGAGATTTCGTTTGAGACGGCTGGGCTTTAGGAATCAACGGCGGCGGAACGTTTTTGAAAGTGGTCGGGGGGGGGGGATTTCATAAGGTCCAGTATGCGAGCGAAGCGAGCATATGCTGGGTGCCCCCGGTTCGGGTCCAGAAGCCCCCTAGAAGCTACGGATATTTTACGAAGTTTGGTGAATTTTATAAGTTATTTTATAGGCATCAAGCTACTGTAATTTGATTTCATATTTGTAATTTAGTGGCCGATCCAGGAATTCGAAATAAAATGGCCTAGGGAGGGTACTTTCAATTATGGCACCTCTACATGGCCGGAAATTGCACTTCCAGGCATAAAATTTGAATATAATTATTGTTATATCTCCATTTTTTATTGAACAATTTAGGGAGGTAGGGGCAGGCCTGCTGGGTCCCCTTGAATCTGCCACTGGGTACTTCAGCAGATGAAGAATCTATACCACCTCAGTCCCACCATGGTTGGGGTAAGAAAATTTGTGATTATGGCACCTCTAGATGGCCGGAATTTACATTCTCAGACTTAAAATGTGAATATAATTTCCCTTATATCTCCATTAAATAAAAAAAATTGAACAATTTAGCCTCCCCCCCCCCCCCCCCGCCCCCTTGAACGCGCCACAGATTTCCGAACAAAGTGGAAGTCGAGAAGTATGCCTCTAAAGTTTAGTTTTGGCCTTCCTGTTTACTTGTTTAGGCTGTTTATTCTAATCCCACCTAGCCTATAGTTTCTAATCATGCTTGCGTGAAATTCTCACTTTATACTATCTGGCTTTTTCAACCCTCACTCACTCGCCACTGAGGAAGGACTAGTGTTGTCCGAAAGCCCTGGTTCTATTTCTGGCTGTTTACTTACGTTTACTTTTTAGCTGTTGCTTATCATTGTTTCCCACAGCAGTGTTGTTTTTCAGTATTTTGCCTTTTAATCTATATATATATATATATATATATAT